>NC_081405.1:407691197-407997197 GCF_030272615.1 Cryptomeria japonica | reverse complement strand
CTACATAAGCGAGACCTCCATGCATGTGAGTTCTGCGCGCATTAGGGCACATGGCTAATGCAATGGTAGCAATCATCAACTGTCTCACTAGTGGAACCTCACCAGTGGGATGTAAGAGCTAATTGATCATGATGCGACCCCTCATCTCACCAAGTATCACTCTCCCAATGTAGTAGACTTGCTCCCTCCTATAATCGATAGTAGTGTGGTCGACTCGGTATCTCACTCTCTCCTTTGATGGGAAGATGAAGTATGTGGTATACATCCTCGAGTGTGACTGTCATCTCCCCCACATGTAGAAGAAAGGTGGAGGTATCCATTTCCCATCTCTCCATTAGTGCCATCAACATCGCGGGATGTAACTTGATGGCGGGCATGGTCATCATGTACCATAAATCTACTGAATGCAGCAATTCCCTATCCTCTGGTGAAAGCCTCAAAATCTAACTTTGGAGGCTCCGGAAGGTGTGGCCGACAATGTGCTTATGGATGTAGGGAATAATCTACAAAGTGAAACAATCAAATCATCAATAATTGCTCATTGATCATCATCATCTAATAAAAAAATCATTGCATCTATTATACGCATCCAATGCCTGATCTCGTGCAACCCTCGGTCACTCTGAGCAGGGACTAGGGCGCCCTGAGTGGACTAGGGTGCCCCTCTATGACCAGATCACCCTAAGAGAACCAGGGCACCCAGGTGGGACCAAAGCACACTAGGAGGGCCAAGGTGCCCTAGGGGACCATGGTGCCCAGATAGGGGGGAACATGCACGATCAGATGCTGACATAATCAACACAAAAACCAACGCAAATAGGGAAAGTCAATGATGAGTTAATCATCGATCAACTCACCTCATTGAGCAGTCTCCCTATCAACACGAACTGACATAGGATCTCCATCCGCGTGGGTCACTCAGGTCGACGTCGAGGCATGATGACTGATGAGTGGGATTCTCTACAGTGAATAGTGCCAAAAGTCAAAAAGTGACAAATGAAAGTGTCACTTTCATATTTATGAGGTATGCACTTTTTTTATTTTATGATTTTAAGTTAAAAACCCTAATTTTGCCCTTTTCACTTAATCTATCATAACTTGAGCTAGGGAGCTCCGATTTTTGCATCGTTAGTGGCATTAGAATCGTGAATTTTCTCTCTTGCTGCACATTCATTCCATAAAGTTCTTGGAAGTATAATCGAGCCTTGTTGAGAACATGTTTTGATCAAGGTCTTCATCACAATTCACTGTGGTAAACATGATACCCTATTTCACCTAACTAATAAGAAAGCTAAAATAGGGGGGCATATAGCTACCAACGAATTTAATCACTTTCCTTAGTAAGCATTAGGTGACCTTGTCATCTAACATTTGGTTTTGTAGGGTGCGGTTCCTAATTGTGTACTGTAGATACCGCTAGGGGCTTCATCCGACAACTTATGGATATATCCTTTTTCAAAATGACATTTACTTTTCTATACTTTAGCTTGCATATACATGTAGTGTCATATGATCGCTAAAGTGGGGGCTAAATGTAGTGTCGTAAATTGTACAACCTTGATAGGGTGGTACAATTCCACGCTTGGTTTAGCACCCACCTTAGTGTGTTTTGCATTTTGCATTTCTAATCTATTTTCAGTATTTAATTAATCAATTTAATTAAATCTAAATCCATATTTTATCACTTCATACATTATAAAGTTTGGCGCTTTACCCTAAGCGTGCCCCTTTTCATCTTATTCCTTCAATTAATTATTAAATCATAAACCCTAATTATATCCTATTTTGATCTTTAAGGCCCAATTTCAATATCAAAGCATCTCAGAATCAGCTGTAACTTTGGGATCCACTCTAATGTCATCATACCTAACGACCCTAAACAAATGGTGAAAATTTGGACGGATCGAGTGCACTTTGCACCTGGTCCTCGACATTTTTCCCAAAATTTTGGGAGCACAATTCTATGATATTATAATGCTCAACCCCAAAAGATTGGTGGGAAATTCAAATCCTAGGTCGGCCTAAAGATGAAATTAAGATCTAGGGTTTCATACATAAGAGCTCTCTTTCTTCATTTAAAGGTCTAAGGAATTGAATCTAGAAAAAATCTTTTGGAGCGATTACAAGGAGCCTTCTATGTAGCAAAAAAGGAGATCTTTAGAGTCTTCAAAAACATTCAACAACACCTATCAAGCATTCATCAAGCATTCTTTCATCAATTGGGGGATTTTGAAGATATAGGAAACTAATAGGAGATCACCGACTAAAGACTGGCTTGTACCTCTCCTTTGGGGTTGGGTATGGTTTCATGTTGTTTCTATCTCTTTGTATGAGCTTCATTGCATCAATTTAAATTATATTTATGCTTTAGATAACTTTTCATCATTGATTTAGGACATTTACTTTTTCAATTAGAAGCAATTATTGTTTATTCTCATCCTATGATCTTGCACACACACAAGGTTCTTGCACACACAAAAGGTTATTGCACACACACAAGGTTCTTGCACACACTATTTTACTGTACAAATCGATTATTTGTTGATGTGGAAATCACCAAAATAGGGGTTTGACTAATTAAAAATCCCATATAGCCACCCAAAACCCTATTTTCTGCTACAGGTGCAGATTTGGGATCCGAGCGTCGTTGCAAGTTTCAGGACCGGTAGAGCGGACAAAGACAGTGGGGCTCAAATCTTAGCAAAAACCCTTGGGACATGGGCCTGGCACCCTGGTCCTACCTAGGATAGGGGTGTGGTGCCTTGGTCCTCCCTGTTTTCAGCAAAATTTCACAAGACAATAGTTCAGAGTCCTCAGATCCTAGTCTGTCAGGTACAACTTCCAGTTTGCAGAATCAGGACAGGGGCGTAGCACTCTGGTCCTGGACATTTTGGCTCAAATTTTTGGCATAGGTGCACCTTTGAATTTATCTGTTAAACTGTACTTTTTTAGCAGTATATCAGTTATTCTCAGTTATATATTTCCATATTAGGGTTACTTGTGTACACTTGCATTGTAGGTTAAATCATTCAAATATGCACTTTGCATCACTTCTTCCCCTCATTTGCACCAAAGGAATAGAAACCCTAAGAGGTAATCCTTGGCTTTCTATTCCTCACAAGAAGTAGCCAAAGTGTCTTACCTCCCTAGGCTCTTTCATATTCCATAGTGCATACATGAGAGTGGGATTAGGGCTTGTTTTCTTAGTCTCACTTTTTCCCCTACAAAGTAACTAATAAGCACCTTATCCTAAACATTTTAAAATAACCCAAGTAGCTCTTGATGAATCCCAGCTTGATCATATTGACATGGTAGATTCTTGACTTCTTTGTGAATTGAAAAAAAACTATTAAGATACCTTTATTACAAGCTATCAAGTAAATACCAGAGATTAACCAATTGGTTAAGTTGCTTTTTATAAAAATGCCTGCGATAAAAATGAAATTTCCTTCTACAATCTAAGTAGGGACTAAGCTCACAAATTTATTGTTAGGGAGATTTGTTCCTCAGAAATATAGTGACCTTGAGAGTCTTGAGATTACTTTAAGCATAAGAGGAGTTGAGATACCCAATGTGCTCATTAATTTGGGAGAAACTATAAATGTCATCACAACTGACATTATTGAAATGTACTAGGAATGACATATGTGCAACCCACAACAATTGTGCTTTACTTGGTAGATCAATCTAGATTGCCAAACCTGAAGGTGTCTTGGAGGATGTGACAATTACAATTGACACATGGGATTACCTAGTTGAGTTTTTAGTACTGAAAGCAAGGAAGAAGGAATCAAGATATCCAATCATACTAGGAAGACCTTGGCTAGCAACTGTAGCAACATTGATAGATTGTAGATCTAGTAGTATGACTATCTCCAATTGTCAAAAACAAAAGGAGATGACACTTTATCCTCTACCCAAACCAACATTCTATTTTGACACTCAATTTTGGGATGATGAGGGAATGGAGTCAGAAGGAGATGGAGTGGTTGAATTAGCCATGGTTACTTTGTCAGAAAATGTTGAGGAATATGAGGAGTATTTTGAGAAAGGAGAAGACTTTAATATCAATGTTGATAAATCCAACAAAGAGTGTTCTTTTATTAAAAATGTTGAAGAAATGAGTAGCAAGAAGACTCTTCATCATGCTAACTTATACCCATTTCATTTTAACATACTTGTGGCGATCCATCTGAGGGGAAGAGTGTAACTAAAGAGATTATAGTATTAGGGGACAAGCCTCTTTTTATTAACTCATCTTTGCTTTCCATGCAAGAATAAGAGTTGAAGCAAACTTTAGAAAAACACACGACAACATTTGTGTGAGAATGCAAGGACATGAGAGGAATACATCATTCTATTTGTACACATCATATCTACATTGAAGATGTTAAACCTGTAAGACAGGGTCAAAGAAGAATCAATCCAACTTTAAGAGATTTGGTTAAACAAGAAATAGAGAAATTGCTGCAAGTAGGGTTCATTTATCCAATTTCTGATAGTCATTGGGTTTCTCCATTGGTTATTGTACCCAAGAAAAATGGTAAGTGACATGTCTGTGTGGATTATAGAGAATTAAACAAAGCCACTAAGAAGGATTACTTTCCTTTACCATTTATTGATCAGGTACTTGATAACCTAGCTGATAATAGTTATTTCTCTTTGTAGACACTGAAAATTGTCCTAAGTCTTCGACGACACTTTTCATTAATCTTTTTCATCTAAATTGATTAAATAATTTTAATTATTTAATAAATATTAATATTCTTCTTCTAGTTTACTATAATTAAATATTTTTTAATTATTTAATTATTGTTCTTCTAAATCATTAATTAAATAATCTTCATTATTTAATTAGTGTTCATCATTGTCATCTTCTAATCAATTAATCTTGATCTTAATCGACTAATCCTAACTATTCCTCTTTGATTAAATAATTCATTTAATGATTTAATCTCTTTATTCTAAGATAATTATTCTTCCATGATTAAATAATTATTTTAATTATTTAATCCCCTTTCTCCAATTGTTCTAATTAAATAATCTTTAATTTATTTAATTGTCATGTGTGGGTGAAATAAATAAATTTTATTTATTTATTTGTGACCCCACTTTGCTCTTCCAATTTCTAATTTTTTATTTCAAATTATCTCTTCCACTTTCTAATTTTTGTCTCTCTTATCTCTTCAACTTGCTAATTTGGTATTGATGAGAAGATAATTAAGGATTTTATTATTTATTCTCATAATATCTTCTCATTTGCTTTCTTCTATCTTCATCCTTCCTTGAATGGCAGCTCAGTTGTGCACTCAATCTCATCAGTTGATTATTTTTAGTCTTAAATCAATCTTAGCCATCCAATCAATCCACAATTTTTCTATAAATTGGAATCTTATTCTCATTGAATTTTAATGACATCTCAAGTATCCTCACGCTGGTGATTTTGCTATCATCTTACTTCTATCACACTTGCATTTTGTAGGTGAGATCCACAACACATTTGGAGGAAAAAGAGAAATAATAGAGGTCAAGGAAGGATATTTTTACACGTGGTTTGTGCTTTTCTTTTGAAATCTTGTCTTTTCCTCTTTCATTGAATGTATTAGGATTAATTTCTTAGCTTGTTATGTTTTGTGGTTGCATAATGTAGGCTTTGATATATTATTCCAAATTCCTAGTTACATTTTTTGGTGAACTTGACATGAAGCGCATCTAGTTCAATATTGTTTGGGAGATTTTTTATCAGATACAGGCTCTAGAAGATCAAATTTCTTGGTTTCCATTCTTGTCACTATTTTTGTGCAAGTTTTAGAAGAGCTAATGTGCTTGTTGCAGGGCTTAATCGATCAAAGGCTTAAAATTGAACAAACAAATTTCACTTAGTTCCTTATTAGGAATAGATTAATCTTTCCTTTCTTCTACAAATCACTCTTAGTTCCTAATTAGGATTGGATTAATCTTTCAATTTCATGCAACAACTCTCACTTAGTTCCTAATTAGGATTGGATTAATCTTTCAATTTCATGCAACAACTCTCACTTAGTTCCTAATTAGGTTTGGATTAATCTTTCCTTTCTACTACGAATTGCACCTAGTTTCTAATTAGGCTTGGATTAATCTTTGATTTCATGCTACAAATTCCACATAGATATAATTAGGTGGTTAATTTTCATTTTAGTTGACAAACTGCACAGAGTCTAATTAGGTGATTAATTCATAAAACAACTTTTTGATTTGTATGTTGCTTTTTTTTATTTGCACGTAGCTTTTTCATTGCATGTTGCTTTTATTTGCTTGCATGTTGCTTTTTTTAATTTGCATGTAGCTATTTTGATTTGCATGTCGCTTTTATTCATGTGCATGTTGCTTTTTTTTAGTTTGTAGGTAGCTTTTTTTATTGCATGTCGCTTTTCTTCACTTGCATGTTATTTATTTTATTTGCATGGAGATTTTTCATTGCATGTCATTTTTTTTAGTTGCATGTTTCTTTTATTCATATTACTTTTTGCTTGCATGTTTTTTTTTTGCATATTTATTTTCCTACTCAACTTAGAGGTTTTGTGTATTACTGATTAACTGTGCAACACCTTGGCATTCATTGCGAGAAGAATAAAAATTCAAAACTACTAATACAATTTGATGCAGGACATTATCAAAGACATAACATTTGAAACAAAGTGTCTTCATTTTTAGTAGTTAGCAAACATTTGGATTTGGGCACTAAAAAAAACTTTTTCTTGCTTGTGTTTTCTTTGCTTGGGCACACTTGTGTGCGTGAGTGGTTCCACAATTTTGAAAAACTATCCTCTCCCCTTTTTTGGATGCACGAAAAAAGTGTCAAAACAACGCTCATTTTTTTATTTTATTAGGTAGAGGGTCTCTCTCCTCGAGATCCCATAAGGCCGGTGAGGGGAGAATGACCCAGAATGGTAATGGGCTAAGGCCAAGTCACCTCTTAGCCATTATATAAAATACATGGGAAGAAAGTCTCCTCAATGGGTGCTGATTGCCTAACTGCTCTGACCTCCCGAGTACCTATTTTATACAAGAAGGAGGCCTCCTGAGGGAGAGAGCATATATGGACACCCAAAAGAGAGTCACGAACTAAAAATCCATTGTTGTATTTTTCCAAAAACATTCTATTTGTTGACTCAGGAATTGTGATATGCGCATGCCGAAGATACCCCTCATGTGACCCTCAATTGTAGATAGTAAATTTCTTGGGAAGTGATGACCCAAAAATTCAAAGCTTGGTATGCCCGTAGAAGTGAGTGTCATGGAGGGGATTCAATTATACCAAGCTTCTAAATATCTGGTTGAATGTGGTATTTTATTGCTAGGGGATTCAACAAGTATTGTCTTGGCCAGCCTTAGGATTGTGCTTGAATGTGCTTTTACTTCATTGCAAAATCAAACAAACATTCTGTCTGTCGTGTTTTCTGAGTGTGAGAAAAAACAAACAAGAACATTTCACAATCAACACCATACTTTAAATTGAAACATTTTAGAAAAACCTTGGTCTAAACTTTCAAGTATCCATCCACATTGTAAAAATGGAAACATTGCAAAACAACATTGAACTTGTGTTCTCAAAACAATCATTTGAATTCTCTTGAGACATCAATTTTGGAGTTCTGGTGTTTTAGGTTCTTACATAGTTGCATCATATCCCTTTAGGAAATAGCCTACACTTTCATATACTTCAACCACCCCTTTAGGACATAATCCCACCTCTTGCTTATTTTAATCAAAATTCCAAAAAAACAAAAAATATTGCTTGCACTTAGGATTTCTTGTCTTAGGCCTGACATCAACTTTCGATCATTAATGACCCTTATCACTTGAGGTGCATCTTCCTTGAGTTAGGAAACCTATCAATGTCTTTGAGTTGGTATTTGTATTGGAGTTCATCATCTCCTATCATAGCATGCTCTCTCTTTGATCACTTATCCTTGTGTCTATCCATTATAGCACAAGTAACACCTCACATCACAATTTCCTTCAGACCTACAGTTGTCTTGAAGCCTTTCATTTTATCATAATAGGTTCACCATTGGTCATTAGTACCTCATTTAGAGCCTCATATCATTAGTACCCTATCATATAGTCGAGTCTACATTTTTTAGGGTTTTCATTCCATCCAAAGTCTCATACATTGTCCTAGGTAAAAGATAAGAACTATCACATATTCCCATGGCTACCTTGGGTCAACAAATTCAAGATATCAAGAGAGAAATATATGACATAAAAGTTCAACAAAATGAATCAATGATCCCTTTTGAGAGGCAAATTCATGATATCAAGAGTGACAAACTTCAAGGAATGCTAAAATGACTATATAAGGTGGAACAACAAATAATTGAAAATCAAAAGCCAAACCTCAAGAAAGATCACATGACTCCTTCACCAAGAAAACAAGACATTTTTTTGAAATATCCCTCAAATAGGCAATTTACACCTTTGGGACAATTTATTGAGTCATCTTTGAAAGAGCTTCTTAAGCACAATCTTATCACATTGCCTAGCATAACCCCATGGGGATGTAAATTTTTGAGTAACTATTGTGCATATCATAGACAAAATGAGCATAAGACTTCAAATTGCAAAGAATTAAAACATAATATTCAAGACCTCCTTGATAATGGTGTCATCAAAATTGAAGATCCTAATGACCCACCTAAAGAGAAACGAGGCACTACTTCTAAGCATGATCAAAATTATGAACCTATGTCTATCAAGGCTCCACATGTAGTCTCCATCTCTTCCATCGAGCCTTCATCTCCTAAATCTTCTCAATAACAATCCATACTATCTCCCTCAAACAATGAGCTTAATGATGACACTTTTCATGTTGACCTTCAAGGGATATCTCCTATGGAAATCCAAGCTAATTCTAATCTTGATACAAGTTCCTCTAATGATTTAAAAATCTTAGATCCTATGCTATCATGCACTCCAATTCCAAACATACCTACTCCAAAGAGTCCCATCCAAAATGCTTCCCCATCACGCCAAAACATGAACACCTTCCAAGAATCCCTCATGTGAATGCAAAATCATATCCCTTCCTTATAAGTGGTTCCATGTCAAGAGGATAATTTAAAGAATGAAGAAACAAGTCCTATCATAAATCAAGATCAAGACACCAAAACTCCCCAATCCCATCCAATGGTTGATCAAGATCCTATCTCCCTAGAATTCCATAATGATCCTCTTATACCTTTCCATTTATTCCAAGACGACCCCCTTCCATCTCAAGAGCTAAGCATTCTTCCAAATCCTATTCCTAATCCACTTCCTAAGTAGAATCATAATGCCTCTTTTACCTTTTCAAATGATCCTATTCAAAATCAAGAGCCAAACACCCTTTCCACTTTATCCAATGGTCCTCTTCCATGTCAAGATCAAAGTATCCCTTCATTGCTCTGTCATAATCCTCCATGTCCTCCATAATATTTCATCTTGCAAGATGAGAATATCATGCATCCATATCCACCTAAAGATCCCATCATTTACCATAGCTCACCTCATGAATCCAACATCTCTATGCAAGTTGTTAATGAACCTTTTATAAGTCAATTGAGTTCCTCTACTCCCATTGGGTTTGTTCTACTTTGTGAGCCTATCATTTCTTCCATTTCATCTCCAACTAAAAATGGGCTCGCATCTTCTTCCAAAAGAAATGAGTATCCTATTAGTCAAAGGATTAATCAAGGCAAGCAGTCAAGCCTCCATGAACAAGGTACATCAAAATCCCTCCATATCAAAGAAAATTATGATGGTCATGGTCCCAACAAAAAAACTTACTTTCAAGATTGCTATCCCTTCAAGAAAATTATGATGGTCATGGTCGAAGAAATATGAGTTGGCATCCAAGATTGCTATCCCTTCTTCTAAACCTCCGCAACCTTTAAAATCCATTTTGAGCCCTCATGTTCCAACATCCATTTCCATTCCTCCATCAAATTATCAAAATCTAAAAAACACTTTTCTTCCATCACTCCACCACCCCTCAAGGTGTGTGTCAATGTTGATCTCGCAAACATTTCCATTCACTCATACACCACTCTTTCAATATCCCATCTATTATCCAATACTTATTTTCCATCCTTCCATCGCACTTATCCAATCCTTTGCATAAATCCTTACCCTAGTTCCATCCAATCATCTATTTCATCTCCCTTTACCATTACCCTATCAACATCTTTGAGTATACCTTCATAGCCATGGTCTACTGTAATACATATTTCAAGGGTACAATCCAAAGAAGTAAGATGCTTGAGTCCTCCTTAAATCTCCTATAATTCATCCATTATCTTCCAAAAAGAAAGAATAAAAAAATGAAAAAAGGAGAAAAAGAAAAAAAAAAGTGAAAAATCAGAAAAAAGTAAAGATAATTTTTTTTTACTAATGTGTGAAAACCACTTCTTGTGGTGCCTTGGGAAAGTACCATGATGAAAAACTTGTAGATCACAAGATGACACTAAGAGGGAGGGTGAATCAGTGGTTTTCAAACTTAACCCTTTTTAATCCTAAAAGTGTGTACCGGTTAGCAGATCTAACACAAGGTGGATATACCAGTGAGATAGGGAGAAGACTCAAATGCAAGCACACACAAAAGAAACATCACATAACATCATATGTACGAGGAAATTCCAACATGAGAAAAAACTCAATGAGAAATGCTGCTGGAGTCTACTGCTCCAATCTAGCCTCACAATGAACAACATATTACAAAGTTTAGGGCACCAACCCAAGGAGCACCAACCCTTGCACCGAGCTCCAACTCAGTGATTAAAATAATATATGTCAATACAAAATTAATAATCCGGTTACAAATGAATTATGTAACCTTTTCAAATAAAATCTTTACCAGTTCACCTCTTCTCTGTTCTCTACCAGTTCTCTACTCACACTGTTCTTGATCTTCTTCACTCTATGATGCAACCTTCACTGTTCAACATCTACCTCTTCTTTGTCAGTTTGCTTTTCTTAAAAACACTGCCTCTAGTCACTACTAGTACTCTATTGAATCTCTCTGAATCTTCTGCTACTCAGACTCTACCATGTCTGACCTCTTCTCACTCTCTCTCTGCTTTCCTTCACTCACTACTACCTTCTTACCAATTCTAACACTACTGGTTCACCCCTGTCAAGCTCAGTGATAGTCTACCGGTTGCCTTAACCTTGCTGGTTGAACTCTTCTTACTGATTCTCTCTCAAGAACTCAGTCACCTTTGTGATTGTCAATGGGCTCTTTAACTAGATAACTCTCTGATTTCACTCCCTTCACCAATGTCACTCTCTCATGCATCAACAATAGATCTGATCTTCGATCTGTACATTTAAATCTCTCCATTCTCACCCAAAAAAATATTCAAACCTTGGTGCACTAGGGTTCCTTCTATCGACCCAATCCATATCAAATCCAATTAGATCTTGCTTAGGGATTGACAACCTGCAACAAATCACTCCTTTGCCAAATCTCGTTGCGTCCAAAACACGTTTGCTATATTTAGAAAACACAACTTGTTTTTTGGTCCGCACTTGTCAATTACGATGAATGAGTTCGTGGTCCCCTTCACCGCATCCGATTAGCACTTGCACAACTTGCATTGATTAGTGCATCACTTATATCTTCGCCATTCAGTTTGCATCAAGCCGCAAACTAGTGTCCTCGACCCATGATAACCGTAGTCAACATTAATGTCGACCCACTCACCAACTAACTCATCGACAACTTTGATGATTCATTGTTCATTTTCCACTTGGAGACCATGTGGCAAATCAGTCAATATCCAACTCATCGTAGTCACCTATGTCGGGTTAGACTCTATCATGACCACCTCATCAACTACCGGTGCTTACCTACTGGTTCTCTAACCCTATTGGTTATACATCAACTGGTCAACCTTCAAGCCATGCAGTCTCCCATTCTTCCTATGGGAACACATTTGACTAGTCACCAAACTTAGACATGTGTCCATTTGGTAGGAGCACATCACTTTGCCACTTTTCTCTCTTAGCAATTGACATACTTACTGGTAACCACCTTGATGACACCATGCCATCAATCTTTATCTGTCTTCATCAACAATTCAGTTGCACTCTCTGTCTGCAATGTTGAACCTTTCCTTCTTCTTCATTAGACCTTGTTGCCTTTCTTGTTTGAGTAGACACAACATCAGTTAGACACATAACTCGGTAGACATCCCATTTGCCTACCTTACTACCTTTTAGTAGTCCACACTCTATCGATCATATCAACATTTTGTGATAACCTCTTCATCCAATGGGAGTCCTGTTGTATGACATCAAACAAACAACATACCAGTTGTCTGTCCTTTTTCATTAGCTCAACCTTTCTTACTCATCGGTCACATGCATACTGGTTGGCAACCATACACTACCAACATAACACTCACCGGTTGTCATACCATACCGGTCTCCAATACTTATGTCTTCAACACAAGCCAACACTAACTTGTGTACCAGTGACTCCAATGACCACAATGTTGGTTGACATCCTCTTCTTACTGGTGACAAGCTATACCGATAACCTGCTATACTAGTTGACATGAATGACACCATTATCGGTTGACATCAATGACAACACAATTCCAACAATCTCCCCCTTTGGCATTGATGTCAACACATGTAGTATCCGGTATACTACATAATTTCTCTCCCTCTTTGACAACAATGGCAAAGGGTGTTAACAGAGATTTCTAACAGTTGATTCTCCCTTTTTTGACCATTTAACTCCGCGTCCTCTCAATCAACAGCACTTGAGATAGAGAGCTCAGACACCAATTGACACTAATTGCTCAACCACCAAGTGTATATAGAAATCTGATACCAATTGTATACACCAGTCTGATATCAATTATAGAAAAGTGTGTTAGTGAATTCCACTTACCTGCCGGTCAGACTGCATCATCTCCCCTTTGATATGCAGAAAGTTATTCTGACTCCAATTTTCTGATACCAAGTGTTGAAGCTGACACTGATACAAATTTGATATTACTTGCATATTCTTTGATACCAAATGTATGTTCTTCCCTTGTGTAGGTAACTCTCCCTCTTTGCAGGCAACTCTCTCGGTGGTTCGATTGTGATTTCAATTAAGTACAAATTGAATAGACATTGAAAGACCTCACAAACAAGGACTGATGAGCACATTCCAAAGTCTCAAACATATCAGTACAACCATAGACAGTTGATCTCCCCTTGTGTTCAGTATAAGTGATAACAATTAGAAGATATGGCTGTGAACTCCCCCTGAGCCATAGATCTCTCCCCTTGTGTTCAGTATAAGTGATAACAATTAGAAGATATGGCTGTGAACTCCCCCTGAGCCATAGATCTTAGGTCTTCATTTTCTTGCTAGGTCCTAAACTGGAACTCCAAACTACACCTTGTACCAGTTGAGCTGAGTGAATAAGTGATCAAATGATAATCTTCCAGGTCCATGATATCCATCACAGCTTATGACATGATCTTATATGAACACAATGCCAAACCACATCACTATCATGTCAATTATCAAACCGGTTAGATCAAAATGAAGCATGCATATATGATCTACTACTGGGCCAACACATATCATTTAGGTCTTTTCCAATATCACCTGAGACATAACTTCCTCAATCTAAGCCACTAGAGTCACTGTAATGAACATAATCTACAACACCGGTTAGCATCTATACCGGTAACATACTATACATACCGATTTACTATATTGGATCATCATCTCTATCGAAGAACCTTCCTCTAACCTCTATCTTCTTGTGTCAAGTACCTCTGATCCCAATGGAAAAATAACCATCCACTGACACATGTGGCAGTAGTCCATCTCTCATATGTAGATGTGTAGCCAAAGCAACAACTACACATACTGTCATCTCATTTTTTTCTTTCTTGTACCGACATCAACTTGTTCTTCCATTTGTCCTTTTCAACTATGGGGGTGAATTATATGGTCAATATGTAACTCCACCTAGTTCCTACATCTCCTTGAAGCCTTAGGAGATATCACCTGTGCATTGAATGCACAGTGCTGGTCCATGGTTCTACTCTCTTGGTTCTTCCCCATACTTGCTTGAACTCACATCTATTCTCATTTGAAGTCTTGGGAGAAGTGTTAACCTTCTTCTTCTCATTTGATCTTTCTCTACAAACATTAATGTAGAAGAAGACTATATTCAAGCCAATCAATTGTCTTGAGAACCTTCTATCAGACTGGTTTGTCCCTTTTCTTCTGACCATGTTCTTGTAGCCAGCTACCGATTTCAATAGATCTCTTTATCTTGCATGAACATTTCTCCTTTGGTTCCATGCAGGTCTTTGACTCCCATATGCTCTATAACCATTTCCATATTGAGCATGACTATTATACCATCTGCCATATAACTGCAAGTTCTTCTTTCTGCAATCATAACTTCTATGGCCAACACCATTACATCTTTGACAGGCTAGATTGTTATTCCTAGGAAAAGAATTTTGTCTATTCCTAGACCTCATTTTGCATTCATCTGCCCTATGACCATAATATTTGCAAGAGAAATAGTAACCAGAGAAGGAGGGAATATTACTTACAAATTTATTATGCCAAGCATGAGGTGATCTTACTAGCTTGGTTTCTCCATTTCTACTTCTAGGCTACCTCCTTATGTTCTAATTTCTGGTGAAGCCTTCTTCTCTTAGCTTCCCTTCCCTTTAGGATCAACATTATTCCTTGTTGCAGTATTGGTCTTCAACCTCATGTCTTCACCGGTTGTAGCTAGATCAACCTTCATCCTAGGAGCATTTTTGGCTATGAAGGTCTGTCTCTTGTTATCTCCACTTGAGGAGACAAATTGAATGTCTTTGTTGGAGGTATCCTTGCTGTGGAGCAATTTCCAGAATCACATCCTAATCCTCTGGTATCCTTGGAGTGTTTTTGTTTACACATTTTTTCCAAGGCTTCAAAGCACTATCAAACCAGATCCTCACCTTGAGCTCATCTTGACATTTCTCAAGGTCTTTCTTGAGATTCTCCATTTCTCCTTTTTGCTTCTAACATTCTTGGTCCTTGGCCTCTAGCTCTGATTTTGTTTCTTCATTAATATTCTTGGCATCTTCTAGTTGATATTTCAACTCTGAGATACATTCCTGAGATTCTTCAAGGCATTTGATCAACCAGTTTTGTTCCACAATAGCAACATTCTTGAATGACTTGTTTTTTGTTCTTACTCTGCTAAGTTCCTCAAGTTCACTTACAAGATCTCCTTCAAGATCAACTTCAGCTTGATCTTTTTCTTCTTCTTCTTCACCATCACTTCTAAACACATCTTGTTGGTATGATTGATTTGCATGATCACTTTCTGAAGTGTGCATCTCACCTTCTGTCTCTTGAGCCATGAAGAGATGGGTTTCTTCTTCATCATTGCTGTAGTAGCTAACCGAACTAGATTTATCACCTACACATGTGTTTTCTCTATTCTCACTCTCACAAACCTGTTTTGTAGTGCTAGGCTTATTTTCACAAAGCTTCTTCAATATGTCCCATAGGATTTTTGCCGATCTACATCTGTCCACTTGTGGAGAAAAATCACCGAATAGCCTACTTAGTATAGCATTCATAGCTTCATCATTATACCTGTATCTTCTTTTTGCTTTAGGACTGGTGGGAGGACTGGAAAAACTAGAACAACCATTTACAACTGACATCCAGACATCATACCCTAAAGAGGATAGGTAGACTTCTATCCTACAACTCCAAATGGAAAAGTTTGATCCATCAAACACCGGAGTAGGGGTTGACACAAAACTGACCATTGTGTTCTCAGAACCATAATCTACCCAAGCTGGAGAAAGCTTATCAACTGGGAACTTAGAGCTCTAATACCAATTATAGAGCACAAGATGCAACTGAGAGGGGGTGAATTAGTGGTTTTCAAACTTAACCCTTTTAATCCTAAAAGTGTGTACCGGTTAGTAGATCTAACACAAGGTGGATATACCGGTAAGATAGGGAGAAGACTCAAATGCAAGCACACACAAAAGGAACATCACATAACACCAGATGTACGAGGAAAACCCAACATGGGAAAAATGTCAGTGAGAAATGTTGCTGGAGTCTACTGCTCCAATCTAGCCTCAGAATGAACAACGTATTATAAAGTTTAAGGCACCAACCCAAGGAGCACCAACCCCTAATTTAAGGAACCAACCCCTATACCAAGCTCCTACTTAGTGATTACAATAATATATATCAATACAAAAGTAAGAACCCGGTTAAAAATGAATTATGTAACCTCTGCAAATAAACTCTTTACCAGTTCACCTCTATTTTGTTCTCTACCGGTTCTCTACTCACACTATTCCTGCTCTTCTTCACTCTCTACTACAACCTTCACTGTTCAACATCTACCTCTTCTCTACCAATTTGCTTTTATCTGACACGCTGCCTTTGGTCACTAATGGTACTCTTTTGAATCTCTTTGAATCTTCTGCTACTCAAACTCTGCCATGTATGACCTCTTCTCTCTCTCTCTCTCTCTACTTTCCTTCACTCACTGCTACCTTCTTACTAGTTCTATCACTATCGATTCACCACATTTTCAAGCTCAGTGATAGTCTATTGATTTCCTTAACCTTGTTGGTTGAACTCTTCTTACCAATTCTCTCTCAAGCACTCAATCACCTCTGTGATTGTTGATGGATATTTGACTGTCTAACTCTTTGATTTCACTCCCTTCATCGACATCACTCTCTAATGTAGTAGCAATAGATCCGGTCTTTGATTTGTACATTTAAACCTTTGCATTCTTGTGAAAACGGATATTCAAACCTTGTCACGCTAGGGTTCCTTCTACCTATCTAATCCATATCAAATCCAATCAGATCTTGCTTAGGGATTGACAACCTGCAATAGATCACTCAACTCTGCCAAATCTCATTGCGGCCAAAACACATTTGCTATATTTAGCAAACATGACTTGTTTTTTTTGTCTGCACTTGTCAATCATGATGAATGAGTTCATGGTCCCCTTCACCACATTTGATCAACACATGCACAACCTGAATTGATCAATGCATCACTCAGATATTCACCATTCGGTCTGCATCGAGCCGCAAACCACTATCCTCAACCTTAATGTCAACATTAATGTCAACCCACTCACCAACTAACTCACCGACAACTTCAATGATGCACTATTCATTTTCCACTTGGAGACCATGTGGCAACTCATTTAGTATCTAGCTCAGCTTAGTCACCTGTGTTGGTTGAGACTCTATCATCGACCACCTCATCAACTACAAGTGCTTACCTACTGGTTCTCTAACCCTGCCAGTTATACATCAATGGGTCAACCTTCAAGCCATGCAGTCTCCCGTTATACCAGTGGGAACACATTTTCCCAATCACCAAACTCAGACACGTGTCCGTCTGATAGGAGAACATCACTTTTCCTCTTTGCTCTCTTACCAGTTGACATACTTATCGGTAACCACCTTGATGACACCATGCCATCAATCTTCAATTGTCTCCATCAGCATTCTGGTTGCACTCTCTGTCTCCAATGCTGAACCTTTCCTTCTTCTTTATTAGACCTTGTTGCCTTCCTTGTTTGAGAAGTCACAACATTAGTCAGGAACATAACCTGATAGACATTCCCTTTGCCTACCTTACAACCTTATAGTAGTCCACACTTTGTCGGTCATATCAACATCCTGTGATAAGCTCTTCATTCTATGGGAGTCCTGTTGGATGACATCGAACAAACAACATACTAGTTATGTGTCCTTTTTCATTATCTCAACGTTTCTTACTCACCGGTCACATGCATACCGGTTGGCAACCATACACTACCAACACAACAATCACCGGTTGTCATACCATACCGGTCTCCAATACTTATGTATTCAACACAAGCCAACACTAATTTGTGTACCGGTGACTCCAATGACCACAATGCTGGTTGACATCCTCTTCTTACCGGTGACAAGCTATACCGGTAACCTGCTATACTAGTTGACATCAATGACACCATTACCGGTTGACATCGATGATAGCACAATGCCAACAAACCTGGCAAATAAGTGTTATGTGTAATCCCTTATTTCTTGCACTATTCAATGGGGGCAAGTTCCATTCATGATATCTTATTTGCCACATCCATCTATTGTCCTTCATCCTCCATTATCTCTCATTTACTTTATATCTATGCATATCCCTTTTTCCACCTTTTATCTTGACAAGGTTAAGGACATTTGCAGGATTTGTGTGTCCTATCTATTGCACTTGATCCATACTCTTTAACTCCTATCCATTATTTTGTCCATTGCATGCTTTCATCCTTCATTACCACCTTTGATCTTTCTTATCCTATCCAAAATCCATCTCTTGATCTTGATCAAAATTAAGGACATAAAATGTAAAAAACATCTTGACATGGCCATTCCTTTTGAACACATGACATTCGTTACATTGTATCCTTGGTTTATAATGCTATAT
The DNA here is from genome assembly GCF_030272615.1 of Cryptomeria japonica. NCBI lineage: Eukaryota > Viridiplantae > Streptophyta > Pinopsida > Cupressales > Cupressaceae > Cryptomeria > Cryptomeria japonica. Next base: position 407,978,695 of record NC_081405.1, on the reverse strand, counting down.
TTGGTCCTTGTGCTTTATATTGCTATATCCTATTGTGAGATAGTTCTTGAACACTACATAAGCCTTTGCCATCAGTCACTTATCTATTCATGTCCCGTTTGTTCACTCATCCACTCAAAACCCCTTTTCCCTTGCTAGACACTAGAGGCAAACATGAAAAAAACAAAAATCATTAAATGTCCTAAAATAATCCAAAAACATCAAAAAATGTCTTGAAATAATTCAAAAACATTGTAAACCATCCTGAAATAATTCAGAAACATTGTAAAATGTCCTGAATAAAACACAAAAAATCAAAAGTTCAAAAACCCTAAAAATTGGAAAACATCAAAATCCAAAAAAATTTATTTTTATTTTGTTAATAATCTGCTCCTTTTGTACATAAACAAACATTCGAGCAACCGTCCAACATAAACACAATAAAACATTATGCTTAACAAATCATGCATCAACAGATGAACTGCTCAATCAACCAATCATTCAAACTAGTCAACTTGTCTTATCAATCAATCAACATCAATATCAATGGTCCTTGTCATCATTATCATGGGTCTTATACAGGGTGTAGTATACTCGAAACCAAACTGTGTCCTATCTTAGATGAGGTACTACATTCCCTGAAACTAGGCAATATGATTGTCCTATCATCAAAATAAAACATTATCAATTTTGGCAACAAGATCAAAATGGCTATTTGACTTGTTTGAATTTGTGAATCTTTTTTTTTCATTGATTTATCTTTGATCATGTTCCTATGTAGCTCAATGATGTCACTGAGCGATTTAGAGTGGCCAGGATGGCTCATGGTCTTTCTTGTTTTTTATTTTTTATTTGTGGAGTGTTTCATAACATTCTGTGGCAAACACACATAATGTCTTAGGATGGTTGAACCATTCCTTGTATGCAACATGTTTGTTTTATGCAAAAAGGATTGCATTATCGCCTTGGCTTTCAATGCCATGGTGCACCACATCCATTTTTTCATATCAAATAAAGGTTCTCACCTACTATTTGCATTTGTGAAAGCTATATTTCATCACTCTAATCATTCTTCACTTCTCATTTGCATTTCTTCTAGCTAACATTTCTTCTATCCCATCAATCATTCTATCTATTCATCAAATCAATCATTATCATGCTATCTATTCTATTTGATCAATCGAGAATTTATTCATTTGATATCAATCAACTCTTTTCTACAATCAATTAATATTCTTCCCTTCTTATTAATATTTGTCTCTTTCATCATATTTTCTTCTTCATCTAACGTTCTTCTCTTCTTTCGAGAGATCATTCATTTTTTTCATACATAAACAATCTCTCGAGGGGCCATCCTACCTTGATTCTTTGGTCTACTGGGGAATGTTTTCTCAAATTTTTTTTGAAACAACGCTCATAATTGCATTGTCTCAAAGAGAGGCAAAATGTAGACACTAAAAATTGTCCTAAGTCTTCGACGACACTTTTCACTAACCTTTTTCGTTTAAACTGATTAAATAATATTAATTATTTAATTAGTATTAATATTCTTCTAGTTTTAATTATTTAATTAATGTTCATCATTGTCATCTTCTAATAAATTAATCTTGATCTTAATTCCAAATTCCTAGTTACTCTCTTTTCTTGATGGTTTTAGTGGTTAAAACTGGATATAGGTGGCTCTTGAAGACCAGGATAAAACAAAGTTTACATGTCCTTGGGGAGCATATGTAGATAAGGTTTTACCATTTGGACTTTTTAATACACCAACCACTTTTCTGATGAATAATGATGAACTACTAAGGTCCTAACCGGTACTGAGAGGGGGGGGTGAATCAGTACACAAAAAAAACTTGTTCAAACACTTTGACAAATCAAAACATAGCTGACCGGTTGTCTTCACCACTGAACTTAACCATAGCAATATCGGTTAAACAGAAGTACTTCAGACAACATACAACATATCTCAAATCTTGATGACTACTTCACCAATATAATAATGCATGAGTTGTATCAATAATACCACAACCATTTAACACTACATGCATATCTATCTTAATCAGATTCACACAATCATCACATGAAAAACTCACAACCCATAACACATAGATTTTTCACGTGGAAACACAAATGGGAAAAACCACAGTGGGGATGAATACCCACAAGCTTGTTTATGAACTCTTTTGAAGTTCGCTCTTTTAGGAGCCTGATCCGGTTAAAGACTTTACAATAAGGTCCTGTTAGGAACCGATCCTGTTAGAGATCACCCAGTTAAGGGATGACTATATACCCTGTTAAGAGTTACCTCACTAAAGGATTTAAATAACTCAATGAACTTGAGCCACTTGGTTAGAGGATTTATAACAAAGCTTGTTAAAGATACCTGATCAAGGGATTTACCTTCTATTGAAATGGTTAGAAGACAACAAGTAAAGCTCCGATCTGATAACAACACTCCTTGCTAAGGTAGATCCTTTTTAGTTCCTCTCTTCTGCAATCACACTTTGAAAATTCCTCACTCTGGTTTGGCAAGTATCAAATCTCCAACATGTGGACACAAACACAACTTTTGCCAACAAGTCCAATAACAAAACTCATCGACCTTATAGACAACAATTAGGTTGGTAGCATAAACCCTAAACCCTAAACATTTTTAGGTTTACAATTACAAGCGGTCCAATCCTAATTGTCAAATACATTACATAGAATAAAATGATCTAAAACATATCTCAAGTCATTCTGCATCGTCCAATCTTCACCGCATTTGGAACATAGTAACCCATCATGCACTTTTCTTATACCTCTAAGAAAAATGCACATTCTCGAGGTAGACATTCAATGCATTCGATCTTCATGCACAAGATCCTCGAGGAAATCCTTCATGTGCACATAGCTGATGTGGAATCTAAATCCTTATCCTTGTTCTTATCTAACTCATCACAAAACATCACCGGGTGCACCGCACAAGCCAAACCGAAAACCCTAGAGATGAACTGAGACTACCAACTGGTAGTCACACTTAGTGAACCCCGACACCGGTCCACTCCATCCTGGTTAACCATAACCGCTTCCCATCTTCATACCGATGCATACTGGTTCACCTGCTTGAGCACTTATTGACATCAATGACAACATACATTGTCACCGCTTCATCATATGCCAACATTTTCAAGGAGCTCTATTGACTATTTTTGCAGACTTAACTACTTCATGTATTGAAGTGTATATGGATTGTTTCATAGTCCATGGGAAAACATTTAAAGAAGCATTGGAAAATTTGAATAAAGTTTTACAAAGATGAAAGGATCACAGATTGTCATTAAACCATGAAAAGTGTTCCCTTATTATGACAGAAGGAATTATTTTAGGACATCACATTTCAAAAGAGGGAATAAAAGTTGGTCCTAAAAAGGTGGAAATTATTCAACAAATTGAAACCCCAAGAAACTCAAACTGAGGTCAAAATCTTTCTGGGGCATGTAGGGTATTAAAGATGATCCATTGAGAAGGGATTTAGTAGAATTGTTGAACCATTACTTACATTCCTCAAGAAGGATATAGAATTATTATGGACAAATAATTATTAGAAATGTTTTCAATCTATAAAACATGCCTAAACTACCTCTCCTGTTATCAAAGGACATGTTTGGAGAGAACCATTTCACATACATGTAAATACCTCCAACTTAGCTATTGGAGCAGTTTTGGGGCAAAAATATGAAAATGGGGCAATGAATCCTATTTCTTATTTCAACAAAAAATTGAGTCCCACAAAGAGGAACTATACAACAACTGAGAAATATTTTTTAGTTGTGGTTTATGTAATTAATAAATTTAGGTATTATATTACTGGTTATAAATTGTTTGCCCACACTAATCATGTAGCCATAAGATATTTAATGAAAAAGTTATTGTAGGTGGTCGAATTATAAGATGGTTGTTACTATTAAAAGAATTTGATATTACTATTATGGGTAAACCAGGTAAGGATAATGTTGTTGCTGACTTTCTTTCACGAATGGTTTTGCAGGGTGATAATGAACCAATGGATGACACATTTCCATATGACATTTGTTTGCCATATCAATTTAGTCTCCATGATTTGTTGATATTGCTAATTACTTTGTAACAGGAAAGTACCTGGGTCATTTTAGCCCTAAGCAAAAGAAAAGGCTATTTCGTGAGAGTTTCAAGTTTTAATGGATAGATGGTCTCTTTATTTAAAATGTGGACCTTGATCATATTGTTTGCAGGTGTGTACAGAAAGTAGATGTTTATGATATTATACATGCATACCATAATGAACCAGAAGGAGGACATTACTATGTGATTAGAAAAGTTCATGAGATCCTTGGAGCATGCTACTTTTGGCCAACCATGTCAACGGATGTTTCATTTTATGTGAAACATTGTGATGAATGCTAGGGCATGGGATGACCTACACCAACAATGGAGATGTCGCTACAAACTCAGATAGCTTTGGAACCATTTGAAAAATGGGGAATTGATTTTGTGAGACATGTTGATTTTCCTTCAAAATGACATCATTAAATTTTGGTCTATACAAATTATGAAACAAAATAGGCAGAAGTGAAGGCATTTTCAGCAACAAGGGAAGACCTTGAGGTAGATGCTTTTTTGTACAAGCATTTTCTTTAGAGATTTGATGCACCAAGGGAAATAGTTTCTGATCAAGGATGTTAGTTTATGTCTACTATGATTGAATCTTTCATGCATAAGTACAATATGCAAAACAAGAAGTCTACGCCATATCATCCTCAGGTGAATGGACAAGTAGAAGTCATCAACAAATAATTGGAGAATATCTTAACAAAGACTGTTTCATTAAGAAAAATAGATTGGTAAAAAAGATTAGATGAAGAAGTATGGGCTTACAATACAACATGGAAGACTACCACATGATTTCTCCATAGGAATTGGTATTTGGAAAAACTCCCATTATGCCTATTGAGTTTGAGTTGTAGACTTTAAGAACAACATTGGAGGTTGGCATTAATTTATCATAAGTAGAAAAGACCAAAATTTTGCAGTTGACCATTTGGATGAGATGAGAATGGAAGCTTTGCAACATATTGAGATGATTAAAAATCAGAGGAAAGCATGATATGATAAACATATTGTTACCAGACAATTCATATTGGAGATTGGGCATTATTTTTTGACTCCAGATTTCAAGAATTCAAGGGGAAGTTTTATACAAGATGGTTAGGACCTTATGAGATTGATCAAGTTTTTGACAATGGAGCTATTAAATTAACACCAATAGATGGAGAAAGAATAACTATGCTGGTTAATGGTCATCGGTTAATTTTATATCATAAGCTAGCATCTAAAGAAGACTTTCTTTGAAAATTGTAAGCCAAAGTTGAACATTTCATCATGGAAGATATCACTTCCTTGGTGGAACTCAATTTTGAGTAAAACCAGCAAGAAGACATAACAAAGAAGATGAGTTGAAAACCAGAAATTGTAGTTTATCTCCCAAAATAAATAAATAAATAAATAAAATCGGGGGATGATTAAAAGATAGAAATCATGGTATAACCCAGGAGTGAATTAAAAACTAGAAATGACAGTTCATACCTTATAGAGTGAAGTTGAAAACCAGAAATGACAACTTTGCTTGGATCAACTTTAGTTTCTCCCAACGACTCACAAATTTATCAAATAAGACTTTTGTAGGTATCAACGAAAAAAAGTGTGTTTCCAGAATGCTCCTGATCACCCTTTTTGTGGAAAGGAATATCTCCTTTTCAACAAGATAGTTCTAGAATAATTTAATGCATCATTTAGTCTATGAAAAATGAGCCTCGGTATCTCTTGATTGACTCAAACAATTCATTATTGTTTGAGTTAACTCATAATCTTCGGGTGGCTCCAGATCGGTAACTTGGTTTGTCTTCTTTGGCAAAAAAATAATTACTACATGACAACTCTTGATCAATACACTTGTCACTTTTACCGAGTTGGTCATTACTGCATGATATGATTTTGACAGAATACACATTAAATGAGAAGGTCTACATTTATTGCAAATATTATTTTTAAAATATTATTTTCTAATTTAGTAGGTATAAAGCAGAATTTGTAGACATTATTTGTATAGAATTCTCTTCCAACTCATTTTAATATTATTATTAGAAGTTTTAAGTATTAAATTAATGATGGCAGAGAGATAAGGGGATATATTTGAATGACATCATTAGTAAATTCAAATTCGAATTAATTATTACTTCAAAAATCACACACATGTCATGACTTCCGCCAACTTTGTGAATCAATGAGGAAGTACAAGAGAAGTGGCATGTGGATTGACTGGTCCAATTCAAGGAAATCAATGCAGAAACATGTGTAATAAATCATCATCCGTGGCTGTTGAAAGAGAAATATCCATTTTTTTTGTGAATGAATATATTCAAAATTGACAGAGACATTCTTGAGTTGCAAAGCTAAAATGGGAAACAAGAGAAAGATAGTGCTGAAAATTCTTAATCTAGATCCTCAAATAGGAAGATTGCTAGAAGAAGTAGGGTGGTTTAAATTCATACAATGTATGAGGGTTTTGAGTTAGATTTAGTTGATGAATTTGTCTAAAATTTTCATGTGATTTTTACCAGAGTGAGAAGGAGGGAGCCTATTTATCCTCATAATATCACATGGAGATTGACTAGAGTGAGATTAGTTATTGCAATAATAGAAGAACAATAGGCAGATTGGATAGGTATGAGATTTAGACCACCATTGATCATATTTCCATTATCAAGATTGAATTAACTTGCCCATTTTGCAGGAGAAATTTTGAGAAACTAGATGAATAGGGTGGAAGAATCCAATGGATATGCTTCCCCCAGAACTTATCAAGGGTGTATATTTGAACGTCTTGATATGGTCATCTGGATTGAATCTATGAAAAAAGGTTTGCCAAACCCTCAACCATGAGGACATGGTTTACAACAGGAGGGGGAGGATGATGAGTGGTCAAAAAGAACATTTTTAATCATAATTTATAGTTTAACTCTATATATTTTATTCATTAATGTGTCTAGCGGTAGACTATATGCATACATGTTTACTTCTTTTGCTCTTATATTTTTCTAATTAGAAGATACATATTGGAAATAATATTTTGTGTTAAATGTATTAATTTATGATTAATCAATGAAGAAACAACCGATATCCAGTATCTTTGTTGTTATGTTTTGTTCTATTTTCCTAGATATGTTTTCAGATATTTTGAATATTGTTTCAAGACTTGGAGCCATCATCTTTTTGTCGAGAAATGTGGAATACTTGGTCACACTTTTGATCACTCTAGCTAGATGATTCAACGGTTGTCTCCCTTTCATCGATCGTTTATGAAACTTCTAGTTTTATTTGAAGACATAAATGCATTGTAATTAAAGACATTAAGTCTTCTATAGTTTAGTTAGTAGTTGTTACTCATCTAGGTGAGTAACATATCATTTGAATTTGGTTAAGGATACACCCATATATCCTGTATCCCTCAGTAGTTAGTCAATTAGCTAGTGATCAGTTTTTAGAGTCTTATCAATTTATTTTGTAATTTGAAAACCATGTTTTACTCCCTATGGGGACCTAAATTTTTTTGCATAATTTTGAAATCCCAGGTTTGAAATTTTGATTTTGCACTCAGAATTCACTTTATAAGATAACACGATGTGTTATATTATAATTTGAGCAGACAACTAATTTGAGGATAATGTTTTAGTCACACATGAAGATGAAGAATGCAAGTGTGGAATGAGCTATTGGGATAGGTAACTAGATGAGAATGACACAAGCCATCGAGTTGAAATTGGATTTTTCTCGACAACATGTATGCCTTATCGGTGTGACATAGTATTTTAGTGAGACCTTTTTCAACCTTGGTAGACTCACCATGCTGTACCGAAACCCTTTGTTTCGGTGTGACTATCTTTAGGTCTTGGCGACATTTTTATTTTCGATGTGAGTTTTCCTTTTGGCAAGACTCACTTTATGCTTAGGTGACCCTTTAAAGTCTTGCAGATGCGGTTTGTTTTCGACATGACTTGGTGTTTCGAGGAAAGATTTTTCACCCCTTATCAGCCTATTGCATCCAAATAGAAAAGAATCCTTTGTTTTTCTTTTCATACTGAGTTCCTACCAGCCTCCGACCCCTGATAGTCGGGCCCACATTGTCCATGTGATCGGCCTATTGCATCCAAATGGAAAAAAAAATTGTTTTTGTTTTCATGTCGAGTTTCAAACAACCTCCAACCCCCGATAGTCAGGCCCACATTGTTTTGAGTGTCTGCAAATGTCCAACTAGTGACTATGTGTTAGCTCTACCTGATGGTGAGATATTCATGTGGGACCTCGTAGTGGTGGACTGATAAAAGTGCCTTTTCGACATGACTCGCCTTTCAGCAAGACCTTCTCTCCTCTTGGGCTCCCCTTTTGTCTTGCACTGAAATATTTTTCTTTCGCTGTGATAGTTCCTTCATCTGAGTGACATATGCTCCGTGTCAATGTGACAACTATCCTGTTATGGTGAAGTGTTTTCTTTTCAGCATGACAACAATGGAGTCTTAGCGAGACAGGTAATCTTTTCGCTGTAGCTTGAGGTTTTGGTATAGCCCAAAATACTTTGTGTTGGCTTGTGGCAGTTACATCGAAAGTGATCCTTTCAAAGATTCAACTTATGTCTGGCCGACAAGGTAGCATGTCTACATGCAGAAGGATTGTTGTTGTTGGGGGCACATAACATGCATGTTATCTGATCTTCCAAACATGCTAGCATGTAGCTTGATAGACTTGATAATTTACATGTGGAAGTTGACTAGGCTTGACTAGATGATTTGGACAATGAAAATGATAATAAATGGCTTCCAGGTGGTGAAATATAAGATATGATATGTAGAGGTTGGTGCCTAAAGATGGTGGATCTTCATTGTGGTAGTTTTCCTATCCAATCATAGAAGGTCGACAGAGGATGGAGAATGCATTAATAGAGATCATATTGTAGATTGTTCTATGGTTCGAGGTGATATACAAATAAGATATTAGATCTTACAGGTAGGTAAAGATTACTAAATCTAGTAATCTACTCTTAGGGATTGATCCAGGATGGAAGTTGATCAACAAGTGGGTTAGATTTTCTTCATTTCTCAAGAAGATTGCTCAAGATGGTTGTGTCATCTGGCTCATGGCTCGTGACTCTAGAGGTTGTCCTAATGTTCGCTTGCATTGAATGTCTCAAAGGGGATTGCGTATAGAATATGAGAATAGATGCTTTAGGATATATCCTAGTCAGATGCAATCAAATGGTGAAATGCGTCTCACTTGGCCCGTAGCTTGTTTTGCTCTCTTGTTGTATAAAAGGGAATTTAGGGCCAGTGAGAGAGCGTCCATCCTGATTCTGATGGGAAATTTTGGAGGGGTAGGGCTTTCGTGTATAGTTAAAGGTTAGGAGTAAGCTAGAGTTTTGTTTTCAGTTTGTAGTCATTTTTCCATTTCAAATAGTGTATAATCAGAATGCATTCAAGTTTTAATGTTTTTAATGTAACTATCTCCAACATGTAATTTCACTATTTTATGAAATAGATGATCGAGGATCGTCTGTTTTATCCTTGCAAGCTCAAGTGTTTATCTTGTTTTTTGCTTCTCTTCAAGAAATATATTAAAATGCTTTCACATGATAATGAAATGGTGTTGTGCATGTAGGATATGTAAGAATGGCTGCAATAGAACCGTAATAGGGGGTATTGATCTAATGCATCAATACTTAGAATTAACCGATTATCGTTTAGTCTATTTGGGTTTAATATCTATTATCTACAACTTGGCTCTATTGCCTTGATGAATGCACTAGTAATGGAGTCCGCACCTAGTTGTCAGAATCAATCTATTCTCTTTAAGTCTCTTTTATTTCCTATTTTTATTTCTTGTTTGTAGGAGTAGGTTTAGTGTAGAAAAGCATCCCAAGTGTTGAGTGATAGTTGAAAAGACAATATTGTAGCCAACTTTGAGTTTCAAACACTTTCCTTGGTCAATTTACTTTGGGATATCTATTGTATTTTGTAATGCCATGAGTGTTGAAGATCATAGGTAGTTTAGGCATTACTTAGGTATACCTGACTTGGTCTTGCAGAGCCAGAAGTGTAGGAGATTTCAGTCTTATGACTGAATCTCATTCTTTGGCCAAATCCAACCTTGAAGTTGTGGATAAGAAAGTGACTAAATATTTAGGATTTGGGGATCTTTTGATTTGGGAAGCAATAGATTAATGAGTCTGCTGGGGATAAGTGTCTAGAATATCTAGTTAAAAAAGATTGAATCGTTATATAGCTGAGATTACCCCATTTGAGCCAAAACCAATAGATTGACAACTATGCTAGGGATCAACACAAAGTCTCTGGTTGTAAAAGATTTAATCATCACATAGTATAGGATTCTACATCCAAGCAAGAAAAAGGAAGTGGTGGTTTTAGTTTGGAAATAGTTTGCAGCTTGTTTGAAGAAGATTCAAGTGGCTCTATTGAAGAGATGAAGACCCAAAATGAAAGAAGACTTTGAATAGTTTGAAATTGTTCAAACATTGTTCCTCATTAAAGAGGTGGCGACTCTGACATAGAAGGAGTTGAAGAAAGAAAGAAAAGCTCCAGATTTGAAGATTTTTCAGTCAAAAGAAGAAGACATCAACTACTGCTATATTTTCCAGAGTTTTTTATGAAAACCATGATGTAGAAAGGTCTGAAATGAACCCTTATCCAGTGTTGCAACACTAGTTAAAAGGGAAAAATAGTTGTCTTCAGTTTCCATACTTCCTTGTTGTAAATTTCATTCATAGTTTTGAGTTGAAAAGAAGTATGTTATGTTGTCATAGGCCCATTTGAAGTCCTTAAGTCTGATTTTCAATCAGTCTTATATCATTTCTTCTTAAGGATTTGTAATGAAAAAGGAATAGTTAAAAGTATAACTGCAATATTTGCATGAAGCATTTGTAGAGTAAAATGAAAATGTATTGTCCTAGTTTTGACCTGGGCAAAATGAATAATCAACAACTTATGTCAAGCTTGCCTAGAGAGGTATTTGTCCCTGAAAGGTATAGGCCTTTGGACTTTATTAATGTCCAGGGGTACCAACATCCTTTTCCCATTAAGTTCAAATATTAAGTTCCCTTGTTGCATGCCAAAGAATGTGAGTCAGTAGTCAAGCACATTCAGTCATTCTGTTAGTTTCTTGAAGACTTTCAAATTTGTAGTGAAGACATTGTCATGAAGTTTTTTGTGAGGTCTTTGAAAGATAATGCAAAAGAGAGGTATTGATAGTTTGCATGCACAATGCATATCTTCATGGCATAGTTTCAAGAGGTTGTTCTTGAGTAGGTTTAGTGATCATGATACATTTTATGGACAACCTTTTAGTTCTCAGAATTTCCCAGCATATGAGGATGTAATGTGTGCTCAAGTGCAACATGTGTCAAGTGATGAAAGTATTTTTCAAAGTGTGATTATCCCTACTATCCCAACATATGTTCCTTAGTGTTATGAGCTTATCAGTCTCAAGTCATGTATGAATACAACCCAATTCTTGTGGATCCAGTGGTGTATGTTAGTGCATAGTTGAATGTGAGAAGGTTAGATGGTGAGCCACCATATGAATTGTTGTCAAGATTCCTCAAGGCACTACAAAATATTCCCACAAGTTCCATGCTTCGAGATTTTGAATGGATTGATTTATTTTTGCAAGTTTACGAACCTATTGTTGTTCATTAGTCAAAGGATTGAAACCAATAGTCCTAGATTAGATTATTGAATGGATAGATATGATAGAGGGTTTCAAGTCTTAATTTACACTTAATGTTGAAAGCCATCATGCTGATAATGAAGAGTTTGAGCAAAAATAAGATGCACAAGCTAGTGTTGACACTACTTGTGTTGTTGAAGATGAAATGCATTGTCTGCCTGAAATGGATAGTGATATTGAATAATAGATGGTAGATGAGGAATGCACATCTAAAAGTGAATGTCATGACAACATGAATATGGATGAAGATGAACATCTGGGGGGTCAAATTGTTCTCCCAAATGGTGAATGTGATTTTGGTAAGGTTATTGGTAAGGTTGTTGGAGATTCAATCTCCCATATCAAGACAATCACATGCTCATGTGAATCCACCAAGTTTTAAGATTGCAAGGGTGACAATGATTTGTAGGATGATGATGCTCACAAACTTTGTAAGGATTCAAAGGAGGAAGGTATGGGACTTATGCATGAGGAAGACACATGTTCAATCAATAGTAAGGGGATCTCTGAGTTGTTAGCAACTGAGTACCAAAGAAATGCAAATAGAAAGGGACAACAATTCTTGTGCCCTATTGAGATTTGTTTTGACAATGAAGTTGTTCCTTATGACGCCAAATGTAGTGCACCTACTGCCAATCCTCTCCATATGTTTTATTCAACTGATGTGTAGAATGATGAAGAACATGAGTGAATGGGCTCTCACGAAGACAATCATGTTTTGGATGCTGATGAAGAGGATATGCATGCTGATAAAAATTTAGAATTTTGTTTTGATGGCATATGCATGGCTTCTAATGATGACATTCTTTGCAAAAATAACTTTGATGAAGAAGTCTCAAGCACTAAATTGCATGGGTTTCCATCTTTTGATATTGAGGGGTATTATGTTGAAGATCTAAAGATGGATGTGATGTCAGATGTGGATATAGAATCATATTGTAATGATGAATAAGAGATGCATGCTTATGTGCAACCTTGGGAAGGTAAGGATGATTGTTTGGCATGCATCCAAGTTTTTGATGCAAGGAGTTTTGAGAAGGACTTAGGACATGAAACTGAATATTCCCATCAACATTGTGAAGTGTAGTTACTAGAGGTGCCTGTGTATGACTCTTTTTCTTTTCATAATCTTGAGTTTGGTTTGCATGATGAATATAGTCTGCAGAGTGGTTCTTTTCAAGGAAAATTTTTTCCCATGTAAATCATTGAGTTGAATGATGCCTATGACACCAACTATGTGGTTGAAGGTGAGTATAATCATTTTTTAGCTAGATAATGATTTTGTGATGCATGACAATGGTTTTAGTAATGATAAATTTTATGTTAATTTGAAAGGTGTTTGGTCGCAGATGTTTGATAATGTTGAGTGCACTTTTACTTTTTAGTATAGTAGCTGGATAAGGAAGGATAGTAGGTTTTATCAATTACAATCTAGCTGTATCTTCAGATTGGTCACAGTGAAATCAAAAGAGAATTAGGTCTATGACAGAGGAAAGCATTGGCCTTTCTTTTACTGATGGCCTTGGGCCATCATATGTGGTTTGAGGTTCAAACCATAGCAGTATGGGGTAGAGAAGACCTCTTTTGACTCTGTGCCCAATGGAGTAGGCACCTGGTCTACTCCCTAGAGATCTGGGATCTTTCCATGCTCATGAGGGGCATGCATCCTCGAGCTAGAGCCATTGATTGAGACCTAAATATTTTTGCCTAATTTTGAAGGCCCAGGTTCAAAATTTGATTTTTTCACTCAGAATTTCCTTTACAGGATAACACATTGTGTTATATTACAACTTGAGCAAATAACAAATCTGAGGACAACGTGTTAGCCACACATAAAGATGAAGAAGGCAAGTGTGGAATGATCTCTTGGGATAGGTAATTGGATGAGGATGACACATATCATCAAATTAAAATTGCATTTGTCTTGGCAACATGCATGCCTTATTGACGCGACATAGTGTTTTGGTGAGACCTTTTTCAGCCTTGACAGACTCACCATGTTGTACCAAAACCCTTTATTTCAGTGTGACAGTCTTCAGGTCATGGAAATTTTTTTATTTTTGGTGCGAGTTTGCCTTTCGACAAGACTCATTTTATGCTCAGTCAACCCTTTGAAGTCTTGTTTATGCAGTTTGTTTTCAGCATGACTTAGTGTTTCGATAAAATATTTTTCACCCCTTATCAACCTATTGCATCCAAACGGAAAAGAAGTTGTTTTTGTTTTCATGCTGAGTTTCGACTAGCCTCTGACCCCTGATACCCGGGCCCACGTTGTCTGAGTGATCGACCTATCACATCCAAATAGAAAAGAAGAAGTTGTTTTTCTTTTCATGCTAAGTTTCGACCAGCCTCTGACCCCTGATAGCCGGGCCCACATTGTCCGAGTGTCTACACATATCGAGCTAGTGACAATGTGTCAGCTCTACCTGATGGTGATGTGTTCATGTGTGACCCTATAGTGGTAGAATGGAAAAAGTGCCTTTTCGATATGACTTGTCATTCGGCAAGACCTTCTCTCATCTTGGCCACCCCTTTTGTCTTGCACTGAAATATTTTTTTTTTGGTGTGATAGTTCCTTCATCTGAGCAACATATGCTCCATGTTGATGTGACAACCATCCTATTTTGGTGAAGTGTTTTCATTTTGGCATGACAAAGATGGAGTCTTAGTGACACATGTAATCTTTTCAATGTAGCTTGAGGTTTTGGTATAGCCCAAAATGATTTGTGCTGGCCCATAGGAGTTACATTGAAATTGATCCTTTTGGTGTGATTCAACTTATGTTTAGCCATCAAGGTAGCCCATCTACCCATAGAAGGATTATTGTTGTTGGGGGCGCATAGTGTGCATGTTGTCTGATCTACTAGACATGCCAACATGCAACTTGATGTTAGACAGTTCAAATAACTGGAAGACAACTGAGAGGTAGGGGTGGGGGGTGAATCAGTTGTCACAGATTACCAAAAGCATTAGCAATTTAAAACAACAATACTGGAACCCAAAACAATAATACCAGAATAGTAGTTAATCCAATTAAGCATAAACAATAATCACATAATAAAAGCCATCCACACAACACCAAGATTTGTACGTGGAAAACTCGGTAAAGGGAAAAACCATGGTGGGAAGCCTACCCACAGTCAGATAATACTTTTGCAGTAAGTATGTGAATTTACTATGAAGGGGCCTGCACTTGCAGGAAGGCCAACAACCTAGAGAACATTGCTCATCACAAAAGGAGTCTCATTGACTACATACAAATCCAAACTACAATATGGAGAAGTGTTGAACTGCAAAAGATAGCATCTCCTATGCCTGAGTACAGTTCCATTTAAGCTCAATACCGAAGGACTAAATCCTCTTCTAGACCCAATTTGATCTCCAATGATCAACCAACTCCTGTGCCTAAATGATATTACATTATTCATACATTACATTCCTTGACTATGACCTCATACAATAACCATGATGATCTACAATGAGATCTTACATCTTATTTATAGAAACCCTCGACCATAAACAATTAGGTTGGCCACCAAAAAATAAACCAATTACATAATTACAAACCATGTCAGCCTTAGACCAAAACAAATAATATCCAACACATAAGAAATCCCAAAAATACAATAATAGGTCCTATCCACACATTACATCAATGTCGGTCCATAACCTAGATCAACCGGGACAAAGTATAGGTCCACACACTTCAACAATGATCTCCAAAAGCCAAGTCTTGAACATGAACACCAACAACATCCTGAAACTCTATCGAAAGCTACATCAACACCAATTATGCAATGCATCAAAGATCTCCACCAAAAGCTCTGCCGGTGAAACCCTCGTTGAAACCAGAAACCAATCTTCATAGAAAGCAGGATAGCATCCAATCACTAGACCAAAATCAATTGACCAAATATGAGTTTAATCATTATGAACAAGTCAATTCGATCACCAGATTATACCAGAGTCAACCGAATCATGTCGGATCCAAGTTAACTAAAGACTACTCAACCTATCAGGACCAGAAGGGTGCCGATAAAGCATCCAAATAGCTAGTGTTGACATCAATGACAAAACATAAATGCAAAACATAATCAATTCCACCAAAAGGCCAACAATCTCCTCCTTTGGCATTGATGGCAATATTAGATGTCAAAAACATCTAAGTACCAAGAAATGCCAAATAAGTCTCCCCCTGTGGAAGACAACCTACAATCTCCTGCATATAGCTCTGAATATCAATGTCTCTCCCCCTGTGAATAATATCTCTGTAAAGTTCTAAATTTCTTTTTCACATTTTGACATCAATGCCAAAAATATGATAGAAATATCAAAGAAAAAACATAAGCCTCTGAATCTCAAAGCTAACTACTCCCCCTGAGCAGTAGAATCCCACATCAGTGCCGAAATGAATAATATCTTTGATAATGCATACCGGACCGATGCCAAAACGCATCAATAAAGTCTCTGCCAGAGGGGCAAAAACCCCCAATCTATCTCTCAGGTACTCAAATGATTCCTTGGATAGAGGTTTAGTGAAAGTATCTACAATCTGTTCTTTAGTGTTCACATAAACCAGTTTAACTTCATTTGCTTCCACCTTCTCCTTCAAAAAGTTATACTTGATAGATATGTGCTTTGTCTTAGTGTGAAATACCAGATTCTTTGATATATCAATAGCAGCAAAGTTATCACAATGAATAACTATCAGTGCATCATAATCCACCTTTATATCCTTCAAAATTTGCTTCATCCATAAAACTTGTGTACAATTAGTAGCAGCAACAACATACTCAGCTTCAATAGTAGATAAAGAAGTACATGACTGTTTCTTGCTGATCCATGAAACCAACTTCTTTCCAAGAAAGAAAGATCCACTGGAAGTACTTTTCCGGTCATCAACATCTCCAGCCCAATCAACATCTGTATATGCACATAAAGTAAAGTTATCATCCTTAGGATACCACAAATCATATTCTGATGTACCTTGCAAGTATCAAAAAATCCTTTTCACCGCCATCTCATGATTTTCTCTAGGATCACTCTGAAATCTTGAAACAATACAAACAACATTCATAATGTTAGGCCTAGTCTGAGTCAAATAAAGTAGACCTCCAATCATAGATTTGTATCTTGTAGGATTTATCGGTGCAAAAACATCTTTCCTTGTCAATCTCTCACTTGTAACCATAGGTGTACTTACCGGTTTAGAATCTCCCATACCAAATTTCTTCAATAATTTCTTAGCATACGTAGATTGACAGATAAAAATACCTTTGTCAGTCTGAGTAATCTGCAAACCTAAGAAAAATTTCATCTCACCAATCATAGACATCTCAAATTCTTTCTCCATGTTCTTAGAAAATTCTATGCATAATTTATCTTCATCATCAAAAATAATGTCATCAACAAATACTTCAACAATCAGTATATCATCATCAATGATTTTATAATATAAATTACTGTTAGCATTGCCCTTAGTAAAACCAAGCTTCAAAAGATATTTATCTAACCTTGCATACCAAGCTCTAGGTGCTTGTTTCATTGCATATAAAGCTTTCCTTAACCTGTAAACCATATCAATATCATATGATAGTGAAAAACCATTAGGTTGCTCAATATAAACTTCCTCATCAAGATCCCCATTCAAGAATGCACATTTAACATCCATTTGATAAACCTTGTAGTTTTTATAGGCAGCATAGGCAAGAAATAATCTTACAGCTTCAATCCTAGCTACGGGTGCAAAAGTTTCTCCATAACCAATTCCTTCCTTCTGAGAATATCCTTTACAAACCGATCTAGCTTTATTCCTTATAACTTGACCATCCTCATTTAATTTATTCCTACAAACCCATTTAGTTCCAATAACATTTTTTTTTTAGGTCGGGGAACCAAAGTCCATGTGTTATTTTTCTCAATCTGATCTAATTCTTCTTCCATAGCTTTTAACCAAAATTCATCTTTACATGCTTCAATTACTGATATTGGTTCAACTTGTGAAATTAAACATACCTCATTAGTTTCTATTCTTCTTCTTGTCATCACTCCATTTCTCTTATCCCCAATGATTTAATCTTCATAATGATTCAATCTCACATACCTAGGAGTCATCTGACTCTGTGTTCCTCTTCCCTATTCTTCAGTTACTGTATAATTCTCTGATGTTGCCGGAGTAACTGGTTCAACTCTCTGTTCCATTAAAGGTGCTACCGGTTCGGATATAATCATTTCCACTGCCGATTCCTTCTCATAAATTCTGATTTGACTTTTGCTCAACTCATCTACTTTGACATTATCACTCTCCACTATTTTATGCACTCTGTTGTTATAACATCTATATGCTTTGATTTCATTAGAATAACCAAGAAATATGCCTTCATCACTTCTTGGATCAAATTTCCCAATAGTATCATCTCTCCTGATATAACATTTACTACCAAAAATTATGAAATACTTAACTGTAGGTGTATTGCCAAACCATAATTCATAACGTGTCTTACCGGTTTGTCCTTTGATATGCACTCTGTTGAATGTATAAACTGATGTACTAATTGCTTCTCTCCAATAGATATGAGATAGATTAGCTTCCATCATCATTATTCTAGCAACATCCAAGATAGTTCTATTTTTCCTTTCCACAACTCCATTCTCCTGAGGTGTCCAGGGAGTAGAAAATTGTCTTCTGATACCATGCTTGTCACAAAAGTTATTAAACTCACCAGATGTGAATTCTCCACCATGATCTGATCTCAAACATTTAATCTTCAATCCTGTCTCTGTTTCCACTTTAGCCTTAAAGATTTTAAACTTTTCAATTGCTTCAGATTTTTCTCTCAAAAAAGTAACCCACATCATTCTAGAATAAATCTTCAATGATTAGCATGAAATATCTATCACCATGAAAACTTTTAACTCTAGAAGGGCCACACAAATCAGGATGAATAAGATCAAGAACATCATTTGATTTATCTTGTATACTCCTAAAAGAGGTTCTGACTTGTTTACCCATTTGACATTCTTTACATACCGTATTATAGGGCTTCATAATCTTAGGTATATCTCTAACAACCTTAGTTGAACTGATCTTCATAATGCAATCAAAATTCATATGACATAGCCTTTTATGCCATAACCAACTCTCATCAATCTGTGTAATCAAACATGTCTTCTCATCGGAGTTCAAATGAAATATGTTACCTTTTGTCTGTGTACTGGTTGCAATCTCCAAGATAGATCTGTTAATGATTTTGCATTTTACATCTTTGAACTGTAATTGAAATGCCTTACCTACCAATTGTCCTACACTCAAAAGATTATGCTTCAAACCTTCAACATAGTAAACATTTTTAGTATTGTTCTTACCATCCAATGATATAGTTCCTCTTCCTTTAATCATACATGCCTTGTCATCTCCAAATCTAACTAGTCCACCATCAATTGCTTGCAAAGACAAAAACTTCCCTTTATCTCGAGTCATATGATGTGAACAACCACTGTCAATTACCCATTCATCCTTATCCTCAATTTTAGCAGCAAGTGCCTTCTCCTCAAGTACATTCTCTTCCAGTGTTGGATCATCTTCCTTGATAGCCAAGAATACCCATTCTTTCCCATTGCCAGATCCACTAGCAGAATCTTCTGCCGGTTCATCATCTGAATCAATAATGCCTTCCTCATCTACTATGTAGCATGATTTGTCTCTATTTTTCTTGAATCTATACTTGTTCTGATATCCAGGGTTAGGTTTAAATGATCTCTTAACTCTTTCTTCAAATCTTGAATTCCTTTCAAGACATTTAGATGTAAAATGACCAATCTTATTACACACAAACCATTTAAAATGTGCTTTTCCTTCATACTTACTTCCTACCGGTCCTTTTGGTACTCTTCTAGAAAATAGTGCTTCAAGTTGCTCAAACTCATCATCTTCTCTCTTCATATATTCTAATTCTTTTGCATAAAAATCTCTCTAATCTTGCTTACCAGTTGTAGATATAGATGCATGAAAAGAAGGTTCAGTTTTCACAGCTCCAGAAGGTCCAAATTCCTCAAGCTCAAAAGAAGATATTTTTCCAACCAAAGTATCTCTGTTAACATATGTATTAGCCATTGTTCTCAACTAATTAATAGCAGTAGCCTTCATTTTGTAAGCCAGTGGTAGGGCTCTCAGGACTTTAGAAATAATTTTATCTTCACTCAGAGTTCCACCACAACATTGAATTCCCATAACAATATTTACCCTTTCCATGAATGCAGTAATCCTTTCATCTTCTTTGATCTCCAGGTTTTCATATCTCACCCGGTAACCATCAAGTTTAGCAATCTTCACTGTAGGGTCACCTTCATTAAGAGTCTACAATTTATCCCATATAGCCTTTCTAGATGATTTGTCGGTTAATCCCATAATTTGTTGATCAAAAAGTGCACACAAGAGGGATTCTCTTGCTCTACAATCATTCTCAAGCTCCTTGTCCAAGTTTTCTAGAGGAGGATTGCTAGATCCCAGATTATAGGGTGTGATACCATTCTATGTGATCTCCCAATTCTCCTTGCCAAGACATCTCAGATGAGTCTCCATCTGAATCTTCCATACTATATAATTTGTTCCTTCACGCCTCGATATATCCCTTTGAAAGATAGCTCCAGAAGAACTAGATGAACTTGAACTGTTAGTTGCCATAGGATCTTCCTCAAGCGGTTAAGCTTTCTGCAGAAAGGACCAAAGCTCTGATACCAATTGTTAGATAGTTCAAATAACCAAAATACAACTGAGAGGGGGGGGGGGTGAATTAGTTGTCACAGATTACTGGAAGCATTAGCAATTCAAAACAATAATACTAGAATAGCAGTTAATCCAATTAAGCATAAACTGTAATCACAGAATAAAATCCATCCACACAACACCAAGATTTGTACGTGGAAAACCTGGTAAAGGGTAAAACCACTATGAAAAGCCTACCCATAGTCAGATAATACTTATGTAGTAAGTATGTGAATTTACAATGAAGGGGCCTGCACTTGTAGGAAGACCAACAACCTAGAGCACACTTCTCATCACAAAAGGAGTCTCACTGACTACATACAAATCTAGACTATAATCCAAAGAAGTGTTGAACTGAAAAATATTTCTTCTCCTATGCCTAAGTACAGTTCCAGTTAAGCTCAATACCGGAGGAATAAATCCTCTTCTAGACCCAATTCGATCTCCAATGATCTACCAACTCCTGTGCCTGAATGATATTACATTATTCATACATTAAATTCCTTGACCATGACCTCATACAATAACCATGATGATCTACAATGATATCTTACATCTTATTTATAGAAACCCTCGACCATAAACAACTAGGTTGGCCACCAAACAATAAACCAATTACATAATTACAAAACATGTCATCCTCAGACCAAAACAAATAATATCCAACAAATAAGACATCCCAAAAATACAACAATAGGTCCTATCGACATGTTACATCAATGCCAGTACATAACATAGAACAACCATGACCAAGTATAGGTCCACACACTTCAAAAATGATCTCTAAATGCCAAGTATCGAACATGATCAACAACATCATCCTGAAACTCTATCAAAAGTTGCACCAACACCAATTATGCAATGCATCAAAGATCTCCATCAAAAGCTCTACCGGTGAAACCCTCACCAGAACCAGAAACCAATCTTCATAGCAAGTAGGATAGCATCCAATCACCAGATCAAAACCAACTGACCAAATATGAGTATAAGCATTATGAACAAGTCAATTCCATCACCAGATTATACCAGATTCAACCGGATCATGCCGGATCCAAGTTAACCAAAGACTACTCAACTTACTGGGACCAGAAGGGTGCCAATAAAGCATCCAAATAGCTAGTGTTGACATCAATGACAAAACATCAATGCAAGACATAATCAATTCTACCAAATGGCCAACTCTTGATGATAACTCAATGATGAACGGATAGTACCAAACCGGTATTGAGAGGGGGGGGGTGAATTAGTACACACAAAAACATAATCCTAAAACCGGTTTGTCAGCAGACACTATGCAAAGGTAGACAGACAGTAACTCCAGTCTTAAATAGAGTACAACCGACAAAACCCAGAATAACTGAGACAAGCATAAACCAGTTGACACTTATCTTCTCATACAATCTAATACTTCATTTCCATTTCACCTTAGCGCATGAACATGTAATCTATCATCAAAAGATATATAAATAGCTAGATCAACATGATTTACCTTCAGACACAAATTACTCAAACCATCACATGAATAACACCACACATGACACACAAATTTTTCATGTGGAAACCCAATTGGGAAAAACCACGGTGGGGATGAATACCCACAAGATATTTTTGAACTCTTTAGAAGTCCACTCTATTAGGAGCCTTGTCCGGTTAAAGACTGATACAACAAGTTCTGTTAGGAACTGATCCTGTTAGGGATCACCCAGTTAAGGGATGGCTAGAATACCCGATTAAGGGTTAAACCCTGTTAAAGGTTACCTTGTTAGAGGATTTCAAGAACTCAATGGTTTTGAGTCACCCTGTTAAAGGATTTACAGTAAGCCGGTTAAAGCTACCCTATTAAGAGATTTCCCAACTATTGAAGTGGTTAGAGATCAACAGGTATTACAATGATATGGTAACAACACTTAATGCCAATGCAGATCCGCTTTAGCTCCTCTTCACCTTCTGCAATTACACTTTGTAGGTAGCACTTCTCTCTTCTAGTCTGGAAAGAATCATGTATCTCTTCTCTTGGATACACACACACAACTTTTGCCAACAACCTTAGAAAGAGACACAACATCGACCTTATAGAAAATAGATAGGTCGGTAGCATAAACCCTAAACCCTAAACCTATTAGGACAAGCAATTCAAATGGTTCAATCCTGACCATTGAGCACATTTCATTAAATACAATAGTCTTGAGCCAATCTCAAGACGTTCTCCATCATTCATTTTACACCGATTTCATGGCAGTTGATAACCCATCATATGTTATCACCATTTACTGGCTTCGCACATTCCTGAGGTAGATAGGAACAATCTCCTTCATGCAAGATCCTTCACATGCACAAGGATGATGTGGAAACATGATTTGTTCTTTGTTACAATGCTAACTCATCACACAAAGTCACCGATTGAGTCACACAGGCTTGAGGCACTTCAACCGGAAACCCTGAAGTTGAGACTACCAACTAGTAGTCATACAAAGATTCTATATGCCGGTTCCCATAACCACATGTCGGTTCACCTTACACAAACACACCGCTTCACTTTGGCACACATGTCGGTTCACAGTGTTATACCAGTTCTCAGATATACCAGTTCTCTCCTCTTCAACATATTGACATCAATGAGAACATACAATGTCATCATGTCCTCATACCGGTTCACGTAATGCCAACAATCTCCCCTTTGGCATTGATGGCAATATACAAAGATATCTCTCCGCTTCACATCTTCTCCCCCAATTTCTATAGATATCTTCTCCGCTTCACTTCTCCCCCTTTGACAACAATGCCAAAGTGGAGGCACAAGCTTCCCTGTTCCATTATGCTGCTCCCCCTGAGGAGTAGCATCCTTCAACACATCAATTCAAAAAAAAAATTGATTATGCAATACCTGACTGATGTGGAGCATATGCCTTTAGTTTACCTCCTGAAGGGGCAACACCCCTAATTCACCTCTTAAGTACATAAATGCAGCCTTTGGGAGAGGCTTGGTGAATATGTCAGCTAACTGCTCCTTACTGGAAACATGTTCCAGTGCAATCTCTTTGTTCTGAACCTTTTCCCTCAAGAAATGATACTTAAGCTCAAAGTGCTTGGTTCTAGAATGTAAAATCAGATTCTTGGAGATGTTAATTGCACTAGTATTGTCACAAAATATACTTACCGGTTTAGATATAGGAACTTTGAAGCCATTTAATACATGCTTCATCCAAATTGTCTGAGTGCAGTTCATGAAAGCTGCAACATACTCTGCTTCCGGTATAGACTGAGAGATACAACTCTGCTTCTTACTCATCCACGAGACCAGTCTACTACTGAGAAAGAATGCACCACTGGTTGTGCTCTTCCGGTCATCCACATTACCTACCCAATCAACATCTGTGAATACTTTCAAGTTGAAATCCTTGCTATATGGATACCACAATCCATAATCAATAGTTCCCTTTAGATACCTAAGAATCCGCTTGACTGCAACCAAGTGGGATTCTCTTGGAATTTTCCGGAACCTTGCAATAATGCCAACTGCATGTGCAATAGCTGGTTTGCTATGCACTACATAATGCAACTTACCAATCATTGATCGGTATTCCTTCTCATCAACCAATGTTGAGTCATCCTCTTTGGATAGTTTACAACCGGTCACCATCGGTGTACCAACCGGTTTGCTATCTTCCATGCCAAAGGTCTTCAACACCTCTTTGACATACTTGGACTAAGTGATAAAGATTTCATCTTTCATCTGCTCAATTTGTAGTCCAATGAAGAACTTAATCTCCCCTATGAGTTACATCTCAAACTCTTTCTTCATCTCATCTGCAAAGTCATGACTCATCTTATCATCTCCACCAAAGATAATGTCATCAACAGATACCTCATAGATCAGTATCTGATCTCCTTCAGACTTCAAGTAGATATTGCTATCTTCGCTTGTTCTCTCAAATCCAATCTTCACAAGATGGGAATGCAGGCATTCATACCATGCTCTAGGTGCCTACTTTAGACCATATAAGGCTTTATGTAGCCTACACACCATGTTACTGTCTTCAGATAGGGAAAACCCATCCGGTTGCTCTATATATACTTCCTCTTCAAGTACACCATTTAGGAATGCAGATTTTACATCCATTTGATATACTTTGAATCCTTTAAAAGCCGCATATGCAAGAAGCATACGAACTCCTTCCAATCTGGCTACAGGAGAAAAGGTTTCTCCATAGTCTTCTCCTTCTTCTTGGGCATATCCTTTGCACACCAGTCTGGCTTTGTTTCTAATCACTGTGCCATCCTCATTTAGCTTATTTCTGAAAACCCATTTGGTACCAATGACATTTTTATGCTCCGGTCTGGGTACCAAAGACCATGTACCATTTTTCTCTATCTGGTCAAGTTCCTCTTCCATTGCCTTGATCCATTCTTCATCTTTATGTGCCTCTTTGAATGATTTAGGCTCAAATTTAGAGATCATACATGAGTTTTCTTTGACCTTTCTTCTTGTAAGAATTCCTACATCCTTATCTCCTATGATCTACTTAGGATCATGATTAAGCTTGACATACCGAGGAATGGTCTTGATAGATTCCTCTTGCTTTTCTTCTTCATCTTCATCTCCATCAGTATCAACATCTACATCTACCGGTGTAGGAACACTATTACTGGTACTTAGTTGACTGACAACCAGTTCCTAGAAGGTTACAACCGGTTCATTTACCGCTTGCTCTCTGTCAGTTTCCTTAGTTTTCTCAGAGGTTTCATCAACTCTTACATTGATGCTTTCTATAATTCTCCGAGTCCTATTATTGAAACACTTGAGAGCTTTGCTCTTGGTGGAATATCCTAGGAATATTCCCTCATCACATTTCGCATCAAATTTGCTCTGGTGTTCGCTCCTCTTGATGTGACATTTGCTACCAAACACTCTGAAGTAGCTAACCACAGGTGTCTTACCAGTCCAATACTCATAAGGAGTTTTATCCTTACCTTTCTTAATGAGTACCCAATTCATTGTGTAGACTACAGTGCTCACCACTTCTCTCCAAAAGGTATGAGCTACCTTTCCTTGAATCAACATAGTTCTAGCTGCTTCAACCATAGTCTGGTTATTCGTCTCTACTAGGCCATTCTACTATGGAGTCCGGGGGGCAGATAGTTGCCTCTTGATGCCATGTTCTTCACAGTACTTGTTGAATTCACCAGAAGTGAATTCCCCTCCTTGATCAGTTCTCAGGCACTTGATCCTTATACCGCTTTCCTTCTCCACTAATGCTTTGAAAGCTTTGAACTTTACAAATGTTTCAGACTTATCTTTCAAGAATGTGACCCACATCATTTTTGAGCAGTCATCAGTGACAATCATGAAGTACCTATCACCCTGCACACTCCTAGTTTTCATAGGACCACACAAATCAGTATGCACAAGATCAAGAAAATTGTCAGTAGTGAAAGGTTTACCTTTAAAGGTTGAGGAAGACATTTTCCCCAATTGACACTCTCTACATAAGGTATTTTCTGGTTTTCTTAGCACCGACAACCCTCTGACTACCTTGATCTTACTGGCCTTCACAATGTTATCAAAGTTTACATGGTAGAGTCTCCTATGCCATATCTAGCTATCATCAAATTTAGCCATAAGACATGTACTTATATTTGCATTCAGTTGAAATAGGTTACCTTTGGTCTGCATGCCGGTGGCCACCAATTCACCATTCTTTCCTTTGATTCTGCACACTCCATTCTTGAATTCCAAAGTGAGACCACTATCATTTAGCTGGGCAACACTCAAAAGGTTGTGTCTTAGACCATCAACCCAATACACATTGTCAGCACTACTCTTTCCATTCAGAGAGATGGACCCTTTGCCTTTGACCATACATGGTGCATCATTACCAAAGTGAACCACACCACCATCATACTCTTCCAAGGATAGAAACTTGCTCCGGTCCCTAGTCATATGGTGAGAACAACCACTGTCAATAATCCACTCATTTGAATTATCAAAGCAGGAGACAAGAGCCTTTTTGTCTGACACATCCTCCTTGACAGCAACAAACACAATATCTTCATTTTCTTCATCTTCTGACTCCTCATCTGTGACAGCTTCATCGACTGCCACAAAACAATTTCTCCTGTTTCCTCCTTTGAATTTATTGAACCTTTCTGGTTTGTCCTTGTTGTCACCATTAGGACAGTTTACAACAATATGTCCTATTCGGTTACAAGAAAAGCATTTCAAAGGGAGCTTACCTCTGTATTTTCTGGTTCCTTTAAGAAGTTTCCTAGCAAGAAGAGCTTCAAATGCCATTAGAATCTCCTCATCATCCATTTCTCTTCTCTGTCTTGGTTCACCACTAGTGCTAGCTTCTTTTCCTTTTCTGGATGGTACAACATAAGCTTTAAAAGCT
The DNA here is from genome assembly GCF_030272615.1 of Cryptomeria japonica. Taxonomy (NCBI): domain Eukaryota; kingdom Viridiplantae; phylum Streptophyta; class Pinopsida; order Cupressales; family Cupressaceae; genus Cryptomeria; species Cryptomeria japonica. The sequence goes on along the minus strand of NC_081405.1, from coordinate 407,951,749 downwards.
GATTCAGTCTTTTGAACACTACCATCAAAACTATTTAGCTCATAGGCTGTCAAATTTGCAATGATGATGGAGTATAGGGATACCTTAGTCTTGTCTATTGATCTCAACTCCTGAATAGAAACAACCCTTATTGCATAGACCGGTAATAAGGATCTCAGGACTTTGCTTACCATAGTGGAATCTTCCATTTTGCCACCTGCACTCTTGATATCTCCAACAATAGTTTTGATTCTTATTCCATACTGTTGAATGGTCTCACCTTCAACCATCCGCATGTCTTCAAACTTACCTCTAAGGCTTTCTTCCTTAGCTTGTTTTACATGCTCATCACCGCCATAGATATTTTCAAGAGTATCCCATACCTCTTTAGGATTTACCTTATCTTGGACATCAATAAACTCAGTGTCAGATAAACTACTAATTATGGCTTCCATGACTTTCCCATTCTCCCGCATCTCTCTCTTTTGGTCATCAGTGAGAGTATTGGTAGGGGCAACATAGAAATTCTCAACATAGCTCCACTGTTGAGCACCCATGCTTCTGATGTATATCTTCATTCTATCTTTTGAACTCTTTAGAAGTCTGCTATGTTAGGAGCCTTGTCCAGTTAAAGACTGATACAACAGGTTCTGTTAGGAACCAATCTTGTTAGGGATCACCGAGTTAAGGGATGGCTAGAATACCTGGTTAAGGGTTAAACCCTGTTAAAGGTTACCTTGTTAGAGGATTTCAAGAACTCAATGGTTTTGAGTCACCCTGTTAAAGGATTTACAGTAAGCCGGTTAAAGCTACCTTGTTAAGGGATTTCCCAACTATTGAAGTGGTTAGAGATCAATAGGTATTACAGTGATCTGGTAACAACACTCAATGCCAATGCAAACCCGCTTTAGCTCCTCTTCACCTTCTGCACTTACACTCTGCAGGTATCACTTCTCTCTTCTAGTCTGGCAAGAATCACGTATCTCTTCTCTTGGATACACACACACAACTTTTTCCAACAACCTCAGAAAGAGACAAAACATCAACCTTATAGGAAACAGATAGGTCGGTAGCATAAACCCTAAACCCTAAACCTGTTAGGTTAAGCAATTCAAACGGTTCAATCCTGACTATTGAGCACATTTTATTAAATGCAACAGTCTTGAGCCAATCTCAAGACGTTCTCCATCATTCATTTTCCACTGATTTCATGATGGTTGATAACCCATCATATGTTATCACCATTTACAGACACATTCCTGAGGTAGATAGGAACAATCTCCTTCATGCAAGATCCTTCACACACACAAGGCTGACAACATGATCTGTTCTTCGTTACAATGCTAACTCATCACACAAAGTCACTGATTGAGTCACACATGCTTGAGGCACTTCAACCAGAAACCTTGAAGTTGAGACTACCAACCGGTAGTCATACAAAGCTTCCATATGCCGGTTCCCATAGCCACATGCCGATTCACCTTAAATAAACACACCGCTTCACTTTGGCACACATGCTGGTTCACAGTGTTATACCGGTTCTCTCCTCTTCAACATATTGACATCAATGACAACATACAATGTCATCATGTCCTCATACTGGTTCACATAATGCCAACACCTGATAGAATCGATAATTTATATGGCAATTGACTAGGCTTGACCATATGATTTGGATAATGAAAATGATAACAAATGGCTTCTAGGTGGTGAAATATAAGATTTGATATGCACAGGTCAGTGCCTGAAGATGGTGGATCTTAAATGTGGTAGTTTTCCTATCTGAACATAGCAGGTTGACAGAGGATGGAGAATGCATTAATAGGGATCCTGCTGCAGATTGTTATTGGGCTTGAGGTGATCTATAAAGAAGATATAAGATCTTATGGGCAGGTGAAGATTACTAAATATAGTAATCTACTCTCAAGGATTGATCCAAGATGGCAGATGATGGAGTAAATGATAGAAGTTGATCAACAAGTGGGGCAGTTTTTTTTCATTGCTCGAGAAGATTGCTAAGGATGGTACACTCATCTAGCTCATGGCTCGCGACTCTAGAGGCTGTCCTCAAAGATGCTTACATTGAATGTCTCCAAGAGGATTGCATGTAGAATATGAGAACATATGCTTTAAGGTATATCCTAGTTAGATGCAATCAAATGGTGACATGTGTCTCACTTGGCCCGTAGCTTGTTTTGATCCCTTGTTGTATAAAAGGGAATTCAAGGCTAGTGAGAGTGTGTTCATCCTAATTTTGATAGGATTTTGGGAGGGGGTAGGGCTTCCATGTATAGTCAAAGGTTAGAAGTAAGCTAGACTCATGTTTTTAGTTTGTAATCATTTTGCCATTTCAAATAGTGTATAACTAGGATTCATGCAAATCTTAATGTTTTTATTGTAACTATCTCCAGCATGTAATTTCACTATTTTATGAAATAGATGATCAAGGATCCTCTATTTTGTCCCTGCAAGATTAGATGTTTATCTTATTTTTTTTCTTCTCTTCAAGGAAGAGATTAAAATGCTTTTCATAGAATAATGAAATGGTGTTGTGCATGTAGGATATGTAAGAATGGTTGCAAGAGAATTGTAATAGGGGGTATTGATGTAATGCATCTATACTTAGAATTCATCAGTTATAGTTTATTCTATTTGGGTTTAATGTCTATTAGCTGTAATTGGACTCTATTGCGTTGATAAAGGCAATAGTAAAATAGTTCACACCTATTTGTCAAAATCAATCTATTCTCTTTAAGTCTCTTTTATTTCCTATTTTTATTTCTTGTTTATAGGAGTAGGTTTAGTGTAGAAAAGCATCCCAAGTGCTGAGTAATTCTTGAAAAGCTAGGATTGTAGCCAAATCTAAGTTTCAAACACTTTCCTTGGTACATTCACATTGGGATATCTGATGTATTTTGTAATGCCACAAGTGTTCGAAGATCATAGGTAGTTTAGACATTACTTAAGTATACTTGCCTTGGTCTCGTAGAGCCAGAAGTATAGAAGATTTCAGTCTTGTGACTGAATCTTGTTCGTTGGCCAAATCCAACCTTAAACCCGTGGATAAGAAAGTGGCTAAATCTTTAAAGTTTGGGGATCTGTTGATTTGGAAACCAACACTCCCTACTGGGAGCCGATTTCAATGCAAATTCAAATTTGATTTGAAATATTGGTTTTAAGGATCCCAATAGAAGAAGAGCAGGGCTCGCTCAACCAAAGGCATGTGATCCTAAATTTCTTTATTTCTATTTAGTTACTGCATGATTGTTCTTAGTTATTTCTCTTTTTGCAAGTTCATATTCATTAAAAATTAAAAATTATTTTCAATCAGTAGCTTTCATTCATAGATTCTTTTCAGTAGTATTTAAAGACAAAAATGATTCTCTTATGGATGGTTACATTTATGTTTCATTTAGTTACGTTTTGAATTCATTGATCATCAATTTTTTATTTTATTAGTAATTGACAATGGTGAAGAAAGTAGTGATTAGACAAAAGATTTATTTAACTTATTAATGAAATTTAGTTTATTTTGAATGTCCTTTAGAATAGGATCCTAATTTCCTGTAAGTGTAAAATAGATTTTATTTCTAAGCAAAATAGAATAGAATATAATTTGAATTTATGTGTTGTAGATCAAATATTGTTTTAGTTTTAGCTATAATTTTCCATGAATTAATTTTGATTGAGTTATGTTCCTATTGCACTAAATAACTAGTTTCTCTCTTAAGGTAGACTTAGCACCTTAAGTTTTAGTTCTGCTAGAATAAAGAAGCATCCTTAGTATAGGACAATTTTTAGGAATTGATCCTAAAAGCTCCTAAAAGAGCATGACGGAAGTGGTAGTCACTGTTCTTAGAGAAAAACCCCCAATTTAAACATTTCCTTATCACCTACAACTCTAAGACACACCCGATTCGATAATGAGAAGTTAAATGATGTGGGTTGTGACATCAATGACCTCACCTATCAAGTAGTTCATATGATTCAAACTTAGAGGATTCTAGCTCTGATGATTTGAGATCAGATATGGACAATGAGGAGGATAATTGTTTAGATGTAGGATATGCATGTTGGAGAGGATGTGGAGGAGATTCTAGATCTTGGGGTGATGAGGGGTTTGGTTAGGACCCAAAGGGCGTAGATAGTTGATTGTACAAGTCACTACATTGGATACTGAGAGGCACACACTTATAGAAACTCAAGATACAATAATTGTTAGGGCACAAAGAGTAGATGAGGTTGTCAAGGCCTTTATTAATAACCTAGCTGATGCTAGAGTTAGGGAGCTTGCTAGTTAGATTTATCATGCAGATCAAGAGACTCTCCATTGCAGGATGCTTTATAAAAGGGTTGTTCCACTCGACCAAATAGAACTCAACTACATAACCACCCAAACACATAACTATAAGATTAACCATAATGAGAAGGTTATAGGTCTCTTGAGGCTACCAAGTCAACCTTCTACAAGATTTGGTGATGAGAGTCAATTATGCTCTATTTTAAGTTATTTCATGCACCTTCATACTGATTTCCACATTCCATTTCTGTTAAATGTCATACCATTTTTTCACCTTTATGTTGCATATGGTCACACACACACACACAGACACACACACACACACACACACACACACACACACACACACACACACACACACGCACACACACACACACACACACACAAGAGGTATTTAATATAGTTTTGAGACTAAATTATGAAAGTTAATTATTGATTGTGTTTATTAATAAGCATTATTATTATACACCTTGAAAAATAGATTTTGCAACATGCTAAAGGAAGGAGGAGAATGCAGACATCCTACAAAATTTGTGTCACCTTCTTTATAGGAACCATCTCTACACTCATTATTGCCATGTGGACTCTTGCCACATCAGTTCAGTGCATTCCTTCTTCCAATGACATTTACCAAAGCATATTCAAGAGGCATAGAATTTGCTTATATGGTTGCACACATTATCATCCAATTAGATATTTTGGCATTGACCTCTACCTCATTATTCAACACAATTAGAAGATGCCTCCTACATATCTTCCACAATCTCTTAGCTGTTTACATGACAATTCAGCATATGGTTTGATATATCAATCATTACAACATGTTACATGGAATTTTTGAGATTATGTTGAGGAGAAAAATATGTGGTAGAAATATGTAGTAAGCCAAAATTCTAGCATTTCCTATTTCTTACGTGTTGTTGTAACAAAGCCATTTGTAATATGTGGCCAAAAAGAAAGGTCATACATAGACCACTGCATTATGGTTTGTTGGTTGTGTTAGCCCCATTTTTAAAATTTAAAAACTTTAAACTTTCATGACAAGATCCTAAAATTGATAACATCTTATGTCAATGGTATACTTAGCTGTTCACGAATGTTGAAGATGTTGTTCACCAAAACCGGTTCACCCAAGTACACCTGCAATCCTTTTATGAAATGGCCAATTTCAGTCTATGGAACACATCAGGACTTGGACAACATAACATAGGACCCTAATTGATCCTCCTACACTTTAGGTTGTGCTAGACCTAGGGGGGGACACCCTTTTGATGCATGAAATTAACTCATTACACACTTCTGACAACATCAAACAATAAGCAGATAGATCATTTCACAAGCTCAACAAGTGAAGAAAAACTATAGATTGGCTAGATTTGTACAAACAATAGATGAAATAGAGCTTAGAATGAATGGAATACAACCCCTAAACATAAAGGGAAAATAGATTTTTCTTTAAATTTGTAAATCTGAAAGTATCCCCAAATCCTTCAAAGACCAGTGCCTTATTCATTGGGCATGGAGTCACACACAGAACTGTAAATGCAAATCTTAGCTGCAAATTTATTTTCCTTACAAGATATTCCTGCATCCATACCTTATACTAATGCATTACTGAACTCATTCACTGTTGGTATTTTGGTATGGTTTTGTCATTGATGTCAACACCTACTAAAACTCTAGCACTTTGGAGAATCAACAACATTCATCGGCAAGAAAGTGACTCATGCACATTCACTGGTATCTGGTACAACGACAAGATATAATGATCACCAACACTTGGAATGATATGGAAAACACTTGGTAATGTCGAAGACATCATTCAGACATCTTGTCTTGGAGAATTGTTTTTGGGTATATTCATATTTGCATATTTGCTGTTACCGACAAATAAGTCTAGGGTTACACTGGCAGGCTTATCTTTTCCAGATTGGTATGGCACGCTATGGAGATGATTAATTATTATTGTAAATGCATTAAGCCGACATGTTGAATCGTTTATTGCATCAGATATTGTATTGTTTGTAAAATGTTTTTATTGTAATATCTTGTAGAGCCGACCTACTAAAGTTGGTCTTAGGTTATGGTATAAATATAAGATCTTATTTGTAAGATCAAATGTGGAATGTGAAAAAGGATTGTGTGAAGGTATATGTGAGAATAAGCAGAGCTATACACGCAGACATCATTTGAAGATTGAAGGAGGGTTTTTGTGAAGACAATCAGAACTACACCAGTACTGAATCCAGCATATGAAGATGCTATTTTGTGCAGTACATTCTTATTGGATTTAACCATCCAACTATAGTCAGTGTGACTCCCATTTTGTGTTTGAGCAGTGAGCTCTAGGTGATTGGCCTTTCTGCATGTGTAGACCCCATTTATGTACACTTACTATCTGCAGTAGTATCATCTGATTGTGGGTAAGGTTTCCCACCGTGGTTTTTCCCCTTACAGGGTTTCCACGTACAAATATTGGTGTTATGTGTTGTGGATGAATTTGTCTTTATGTTTCATGCACTAATCCTTACCAGTATAGCAATTAACTGTTAAAACTGTCTACCGACATATTGAATTGGTTTACCGATATTAAGCATTAAGTTGATTAAGTTGTTTTGGTTTGAATTTATCTGACAACTGATTCACCCCCCCCTCTCAGTTGTCTCTAGGACCTAACATACACAAAATTATCAAATCTTGGATACATATTCCATCATTTATGGCTGATTACAAAATTTAAAACCTTCATTGAAGGATACCTACAAACAATCATAACAATCTCCTAGAGATGACTAATTCCAACCTCCTTGAGGATTCAATTTTTAACAATGAAATGCATGCCTAGAGACAATATTGTGTGAAATTTACTCATGCTTGACACAAGTAAGACCTGCAACTAGAAAAACATCTCCAATACTGCAATGTAACCTCTATACCCTGAACAAGAACCAAAGAGTTTTACAAACTTGGGTCAAGAAATTCAGAACTGGAAGCCATGAAATCTAGAGTACTTCCTCCAAAATTATAGAACCCTTACAATTGAGAAGAATTGAGAATAAGAAGGAGAGGGAAAAAGATCAGAATCCATCAGAACATGCCAAGTGTCCCTTTTCCATAACTGCAAGAATATCTCCTTTTCTTCCCGTGGAAACTTCTCTCAAAATACCTCTTGTTTGCTAAAACTAACTATATGACTAGATTCCTCATCCCGAGAGCTTTCTGATGATATATAATACCTGCCATTTCAGGTAAAAAATACCCTCTAAGCGAATTAATCTTGAATGTGGAACCATCATTTAAATTTTTTGAATTTTCCACATAGTTGAAACTATACATTTAACTTTAATTTTTCAGTCCATTTTTGGCCCTGCATCCTGCCACGTGGCAGCTTGTGATTCATCAGGAGGGTCCACTAGGCACCACTTGGGATGATACCTCATCTATCCGCCACTTGTCAGTCACCTGGATTGCCACTGGACTGCCTGCTTGTCGCCACCTGTCTGCCACATCATCGCCACCTCACTTGGACCTGCTAGCTGGATTGCCACCTGGACCTGCCACATCACCTTTCACCATTTCATGGAGGGTAACTGGCGTGCATCCTTGGCTTGTGAAATTGCGACCACCGTAGATCTTTGACGAACCTGCATGATCTTTAATCCTTTCGCTGCTTCACAATGGTTAACGGGCGAGCACCTTCACTTCGCGAAACAACACGCATCATTGATCTGTTGTGAACTTGCTCACCAGTTAACTCACCATTTCTCTACAAAATTTGCCTCAGGAATCGTGCACACATGGGGTCCACCTGGTCGCCAACTAGCCTCCTCAGTCGCCTTGGGAATCGCCCACGTGCGTGGGGTCCACTGGGTCACCAAGTAGCTCCCTGTCAAAAGCCTTTAAGCTTTGACATTATAGATGTGTGGAGTCTTATATTTAAATACCATAATTTACCACTAATACATTTGGACTAGATTTTCGGCTGAGGTTTCTGACGGAGAAGGTATATTGTGGCCAAATTTGATTTTTTTTTGAAAAAATGCCTGAATTCATTGTAATTCCGATGATAATTTGCCATTTGGTTTTGACGAACAAGGCATTAGCAATGAAAATTTTATTTTTTTCAAAAAAGTGCTCGATTTTGTCGTAATTCTGATGATAAGGACCATTACTTAAAAAAGAAGAAGAGGGCAATTCATTTGTGCATTGCAATCCCATGCAGGCGTCTGTGGCGACTTCAACCCCCAACAACATCAAACCCGCGTCGAAGGCATTTGGGCATTGCTTGCAATCCCATGCAGGAGTTAGATTCTTCATCTTAATTTCATGTTGCAAAAAAATACCATTCAAGAGATTCTACAACTTTTGCTTGCTTTTATACATGCTAGCTATGCTTGCATTTTTGTGGGATATTGACCGATTGTGGAAGCAACTCTTGGAGTATGAGAGATTCCTTTTTTATGCAAAAGATGTTAGGAAATGAGACATGTGGTGGTTAATTGCCCTAGTTTTTAATGCAAATTGGTCAATCTCGTATTCATATTGATTATCCAATCTCAGGCCGGATGGCTTCTAGTCAAAGGTGTGGTTCCTTGAATGCATAATACCTTGTAGGAATCCACTCCTTGTAAAACCATAGAATTGTGATTGAGGAGTGAGCGTTCAATTTTTTCGCAACAATCCCTTCCTCCTGTATACGTGCGTGTTGATTGTTCACTATTGTACGAGCTAATATATAGGGCGGTGTCTGCCTCTGGCTGTTGAATCAATGGAGATAAAACCAACGCACAATAAAACAATGGGAATGAACATTATTCAATTTATTTGCAACCTTCATTCAATGTTGTTCGGGCAGGCCTTTCTTTCTCTTGCCAGCCAGCCTAACACACCCGACCCGAAAACCCTAGGGAGATACAATTGTGTTTGGTTTAGCACAATCCTAACCTAGAAGGGGTGGACTGAAAATCTCCAATCACACAACTTATCACTTTGTAATTAACATACAGTATAAAGCTAGTCTATATGACCCTCGAACCATTTTCTTACTGTCTCGGGTTACCCTAGTTTAGGGTATTGGCAGTTTTTACTAAATCTTCTCTATTTTAGGGTATTGACAACTATCTCTCCTTGTGCATAGTTTTAGGTGGCATACAAAGTCATTGCCTTCTTTGGCTTCCTTGCGGCCTCAACCTCAATGATCATCTTTTGCAAACTTAATTTCTTCAATACTCTCTTCTTTATCCTTTCTGTTGGGACTCATTAAAATTGAGTAAAAGTTTAGAGGCCCAATTCAAAATTTTGCTCTGCATGTCAGAAAAGTACCTAAACGAGTCAGTTTGAATGGCCTAGCTAGCAAGGAGGTAAATGAAGCCAGTTGATCTTCAGGGGGTAAGGCCGAGATTCATGTCCCACACCTTTCATTTGGCCTATTCAGTGATGTGCAACTTTCAGAATTCAGTTTGGAGAAGTTTACGAGGTACCCATTTTGAGGGGTGATCTGAAAATGCATTTTAGGCATAAATGCAGATTTTATTGAGTAGGCTACTTTGAGCGATTATATCTTTTTCCCTGTTGATCGTCATGGAGAAATTCAAAATGGATTCAATTGTATGAATTAATGTGAGTCAGCCTGCACAATTTCAAGTCCTAACAAATCCATTTGCTTAGTTTTCAAAGCCAAATCCGTTTGCAGTTTGTGTGGTTTGGCAAGTCCCTGTTTCGACAACTAGTCGGAGCCTTGTTTCGCACAAGTGTAAAAGTTGCCTCAGTAAGCGTCATGCCATAATTTTTACTCCGGGTTAATGCTGATATAAATTATGAGTTATGTTTCAAATTTCAAGCCTCTACCAATCCGTTTGATCGGTTTTCAAAAGAGCTCATTCTGCCATCAAATGCAGTTATCCATACTTTCAATGATATATCAGTTAATGTAGCTATTTTTGTGAGCGCGCCATTTGCATCCTGTCAGTCTGGTGATCAAACTGAGAATTCAAAGATTTAATATGTACTTTAAGGTACCTATGTTCTGAATTTGAGGACCCACGGAGGTCGTTTGATATTTTTGAGAAAGGCGTCATGTGTTGCTAGGACATTGACTTCATCAGGTCCGCACCGTCGACAAAGCCAGTTGGCCGTTTTTGGAAATTAATATCTCTTCACTCGAGACTCGTCTTGAGAAACCGTTTGGTAGAAGTCATCCTTGTATATCAGAGTACATGTCTGTCAGATGGCGAGCTCCATAAAGGTGTTTTGACAGGTTTGAAAATTACGTCTTCGCGATTAAATGCGAAAATTATGGCGTAATTGCCTGAAAGTCGTGAAACTCAATCTGATGATCCGAAAATGGTGCCGATCATTTCCAGAGGTATGTTTGAGGTCCATGAAGCATTCCAGGGGTCAGTTGCATTAAAATGAAATTTTTTTTAGTCGGACCCACTTTGGGGCCCGACCTGGCTCATGCCTGTGTCGTATTATTTTATTGGCGACCTTGTTTACTGGGAGAATTTCAGAATTTTATAAATATGGATTATAATCAGAAGGCATGTCATAAGAGTTCAAGATGTTATTATGAACTTCTGGCAATTTAAAATTGGCGAGTTTAGAGCCAAATCCTCCTTTAGCGACAGAGAAGAGACATTAAAAATGCAAATGCACTTGGCAGCCGTGGTGTTGAGAAGACCATTTAAAAGTTTTAAACCAAATACATTGGCATGTGGAAATTCATTAAACCTTTCAACCAAATGTAATTTGGGAGGTTGAAAGCCAAATTCCACAACCTTCCTAGCATTCTCCTTGTTGTGTGTGATGTCTGGGAGTGCATTTTAAAACTCCAGCCAATGCAAACAGTAGACCTCTTTCCCCATGTGAAGCTGCAATAGCAAAAAACTTGAAATAACAAATGCATATTGGCACGTGATTCCTCTTTCCCTTGCGTGGTGTTCAAACTTGGGCGTTGAAATGGTATTGAGGAAAGTGCAGAAAGCTTTCAGCTCCTTCTGCGTGGGGCTGTGTAAAGTTAAGAACTCTACCAACATCCTCCATGTGCATGGCGTTGAAGACTGTAGGAAGAATAAAAAGAGTAGGTTTGAAAATCTTTGCAAATGCAAATTGGCAGGTGTAAAGATAGTTGCCAATGTCCCACGTGATGGCTTTGAAGTGGGAGAAACAACAATAAAATTTTCAAAACAATTTCATTGGCGATTGCTGCAGTCTATTATTCCTCACGTGGCTGTTTGGAGGCCACGTGAAAACACAAACAAACTCTTTGGCAAGTGGAAATTTTATACATTCCAGCAAAGGCAACAGTTGTGTGGTGCTTGGTAGGGGCGTAGATTGGTGGAGGAGAGACTTTTCAAAGTCTCCAGCAAATAACAACAACATCCTATTTTCCCCTCTCTTTGCTGATGAAGGGGTTGGAGTAGAGTTTGAAGAAGGGAGCATGTAAAAGCCTCCACGCATAAGCAAACCAGCAGGCTTAAAGCCTTGCCATCATTCACCTTCCCTTGTGTGCAGTTCACGTGGTATGCAGAGGGAGTTGCAGAAGAGAGTTTTTTTTTTTTTAAGGGGCAATTGGGCCTAAATCACCATACCAAATTGCAGATTTGGCAAATGGAAATGCCAATGAAACCTCTAGAATCCTCCCTTGTAGCGTGGCGTGGTTGGAAAGACCATCGAACTTCATGCAAATGTCCAAAATCACCATTAAAAGTCTCAGACAAAGCTCCAAATTGCAGCTACAGGCAAATCTCTTTATCCCACATGCACTGGGAAGTGGTTCATTTTGACATTTAAATGCACAAACACACTAATGTAATATGTCTAAGCCATAAAGGCTTTTGACGGATGGTGCCTATGGGCACCCAAGGTGGGCCCACACGTGAGCATGCTTCCTGAGGCAACAGAGGAGGTGACTGGGCGGCGACCAGGTGGATCCCACGTGGCATGCTTCCTGAGGCAGATAGGAAAATTTTTGCAGAGGAAGGCCGACTTAATGAGTGAGCAAGTTTGAGATAGATCAACGGTGCGTGCTGTTTTGCGAAAGGAAGATGCACGCGAGTTACACCCTGCGAAGTTGCGAAAGCCAGGTGGCGGGTATAGTTAGCGGTCTAGCAGGAGGGTCTCGGTGAGGTGGTGGTGACGTGGCGCTGAGGTGGTGTACACGTGGCGGCCAAGTGGCAGTGACAAAGCAGATGATGTGGCAGTGATGAGGTGTCATCCCAGGTGGCGTCTGGTCAACCCCATCAACCAAATCGGAGGCTGCCACATGGCAAGGCGTCAGAGCACATCAGAGGCAAAAATCAAAATGAAAATGAGTAAATGATATAGTTTAAACTATATCAAATAATTCAAAAATTTAAATGATTGAGCACATTGGGGAATTAATTCGCCCAGGGTCTAAATTTTGGCCAAAATATAAAGTGTTATATGTTTTCGGAAAGCTCTCAGAGTGAGGAATCTGATTATGGGGTTAATTTTGACAAATGTGGGATATTTTGGAAGCAGTTTCCATGGGAACAAAATTCAGTTAGAGAGGAGACACTTGGCAATTCAGTTGAAGATTTGATTTGGTTCCCTCTGCCTTTTTATTCCCAATTCTTCTCAGTTGTAAGGGTTCCAAAAATTTGGAAAATGCTCCAAATTTGATGGCTTCCATTTTCTGAAGATCTTGACCCAAGTTTTTAAATGCTTCGGTTTGGTTTCAGGGTATAGAGATTGTAATGCAGTGTTGTAAATGTGGTTTTTGTTGCAGGTCTTGCTTGTGTCAGGCATGAGTAAATTCCTCACAGTATTGTCTCTAGGTATGTATTTCATTATCTTGGATTGAATCCTCAAGGAGGATGAGATTTGTCAATTTCAAAGAAATTGTTGTGATTGTTTATAGGTATCCTTCAAGGAAGGTTTTAAATTTGTGTATCCAGATCTGATAAATTTGTGAATGAATCAAATAGTGCATTAATATAAGGTATTGATGCATGAATATCTTGTTTAAGGAAAATAAGCTTGCATCTATGATTCATATTTGTAGTTCTGTGTGTGACTCTGCTGCCCAATGAACAAGGCACTGGTCTTTGATAGATTTGGGAATGGTCTCAGAACAACATTTTAAAAGATAAATCTATTTTCCCTTCATGTTTAGGGGTGTTTGTGTTCCATTCTTTCCAAGCTCTGTTTCATCCTATTGTTTGTACAGATCTAGCCAATCTATAATGTTTCCTAATATGTTGAGCTTGTGAAATGATCTATCTGCTTAATGTTGATGCAGTTATGTGTCTGTAATTGTTGTATTTAGTGCATCAAAAGGGTGTCCCCCCTAGGTCTAGCAGAACCTGAAGTGCAGGAGGATCAATTAGGGTCCTATGTTATGTTGTCCAAGCCCTGATGTGTTTTGTAGACTGAAATTGGCCATTTCATAGAAAGATTTGCAGGTGTTCTTGGGTTATCACTTTTGGTGAACAACACTTTCAAAGTTGAATTGTAGCCACTTAGGAACATCTAGATTCTCGTCACTTTGGATGGACAGGTTCATGGTAGTTACAACCTACTTTGGCCTTTGTTCTACATCTTGTTGCTTGTGCACCTAAGTTTAAATTTTTTGGAGGAGTCATCTTGGGGGTGGGGGCCTAGATAGATCCTCTTTTTCTTGTTCTCCATGCTTCTTTGACTCCATATTCTAAGTTCCTTCTGACTTATATTTCATTTTCATGAGTCAACTTATAGTTGTTAATTCATTTATAGGCTAGTATCTTGTGTGTTGATTGTACCTCTTAGTTTGATAAGGTTTTGGGTGGAATTTAATCTGTAATTTTGAGGAAAAAGTTTCCCTATAAATGTAATTTCAAAATTCATTTTGAGGGTCTAATAATTGATTATTTAATGTCCAAGTTTAGTAACACTCATTAGTGTGTTTTCTTTCAAAAGACATTTAGCAATAGGCTGTAGATTGAATACTTGTTCTTTGCTAGTATATTTTGAAGAATTAATGGAAATGAAGTTCATAGTTTGCAACGGTATTGGTAGTCTTTTTTGATTGCTTGGTATTCTTTTATTTATTTCATTTTCCTTAGTCTTGAATTAATATTTACATTTATGAAACATCTTCTTTTCTATAATCAATTTGTGCATCTTTTGTGGTGATTGAGGTTAATAAGGAACATGTGAATGAATAGTAGTAGTTGTTCTAGAGCTTTCCTTGGTCTCATTTTCATGTTAGAATTGGCAATTTTGGCATGATAAATTTTTTACATACAAGGTTATTTCTAGATTTTGTTGATAATGTTGATTTAGGTAATACTGATGATTCATTTTCTCGTAGCCTTGTTCTATCTTTTGCAATTTATTTTAACCTTTTACCTTAGGGAGATTGAGAAATTGACATTTCAACTTGATTAGTGACATTTTCCCCTTGAACAAATTGATTAGGAAATGATAAATTCTAAAGGTAAGCTAACTTAACTCAAGGGACTGAGATGGTATCCTACCATGAAAGATGATAGTTTCTAAGCAAAAGACTACCTACTGATATGAAAGTTGATGCAAGATAGTAAGGACAACACGGAAATTTATTTTGAACTTTGACAAGATTGAATCTTAATGAACTTATGAACTTATGAGGCCCTCCTTGAAAGTTAGCCATACCTGGGAAATACAGTTCTGGTCCTTATTTGGGGTAGATGATGTTATTTCCCTTTTTCCAAAATGAATCAAGGGAAACCCAATAGTGCATTCCTTTATTTCCTATGGGCTAATGGGAACAAAATTAGGGAAATAATATTGTAATAATGTTTTAAGTTTGTCCAATTGAAATTTTGTAAAAAAAGGACAGCTTATGAATTCAAATAAATTGTAATATTTAATTGGGCCAGATAAGGCCTTTTGTAACCCCCAAGATCTAGTTTTGGATTTTCAAGAGTTGGGCACCCATGTGAGAAGGGAAACATATAAAAGCAATTGCAAAAATCAAATGATCATATGATGATTTGTCATGTTATCAAACCTTGTTTCTAGAGAAATTCAGTGTGATTCAATCAAAGAATGAAAACCCTTGAGGTTGAAAGGGATCCAAGGTGGAATACCTAATTTATGGGATAGGGACTGGTAAGGGTTCAAGGTTCTGGTAGTTTGGTACATCCTTGGGTATGGTATAGATAGCAGCTCCTAGTCAAATGGGAGTGGAGACCTATGTGGCATTCCATTTCCTATTTCCTCTCCACCTTCCCTACATTGTAGAGATTGGTTTCTCCACATCATCCTAGTCAAAAGAGACTCATAAGAAACTTGTCTCATGAATCCTATGTTCCCTCCAACCTCCCTACAACTTAGATTCCTTCTTCCATCTTTCTCTCATGGTCTTTGTGAGCATCTTCCCATGTGGCTCTTTATCACACATATCCTTCCATCTTGTCAATGTAGTAGGAACATCCTCCATTTATCTCTCCCCTCACTCAACCAATTTGATCTTGACCTTCCATTTCATAAGACCGATTCCCAATCATTGATTTCTACCACCTTGGATCTAAGAAATGAATTTCCTATAAAGAGGAAGCCTCTCATCTCCATTTAGAGTCTAGAGTGTCTATTACACTTTCATGCTGTTTTGAAGAGCTTAGGAGATCATAGCAATAGAAAAGTGTGCCTTTGGATTTAGTTTATATTATCATAGGCATTTGCAAGTTCATTAGCATAGCATTTCAACTTCCATTGTTGCATTCTAGTTGCACTATTTGTAATGTCCCCTACTAGGAGGCTGCAAATTCCTACAACTTAATAATAGTTCCGATTTGATCTGATCAATGGTGATGTCACTAGATGCTTTTGATTCCTTCCCTTTATATCTCTCAATGTGAGAAAGAGGTCACACCTCTTCATCATGTATGCCCTTTGCAAGAGAACACCCTTTCACCATTAGCACCATTAGCACCCTTTGAAAGAGAGCAATTCTTCATTATTTTTGCCCTTTGAAAGGGACACAACCTTCCACAATCAGATCTACACTTCTTAAATCAGATCTTCTCTTCTCATTTCCAAAATTCTCCCCTTCTCAAAATGAGGTTCTCTTCTTCCTTTTATATCCCATGTTTGAGGGAGTCATAATTTTTCCTTCCATGTCTTTTGACCATTCATTAACTTAATTAAATTTTAATTATATTATTTAATATTTTATTTTTATTCTTTTTTAATTTAATATTAATATTATTATTATTATTATTATTTATTATTAAATTCTATTCCAAAGTGGGGACATTATAGTCCGCCTCGCTCAAGATTGCTTGTCCTCAAGCAATGATCATGGAATGTTCAAAATGATTCCCAATATGAAATAGCTTTCGAAACACTCATAGAATAAACATGCTGCTACTTTTTTTTGTAAAAAACCCAGTTCTTGCCCTAAATCACCATTTTATGTAAAACTACAAATGGAATAAGATGCGTACCTGATTGAGGTCCTGCAATAGGTTAGAAATCCATCAAAACTAATAATATAAATCTCTAAAGAAAGATAATTAAGTATAAATTAACTTAACCAGTGTCTGGTCCAACTCCCTATAGGAGCTCAATCATAAGAAAGTGGGAGTAAGAGGAATGATGAGGTGTCCAAGAGACCCTCTACCCTAGGCCCAAGAGTGGAGTGAAAGCCAGAGCCCTCTTGGCCTCATGCGAACATTGGCCAAACTACCATGAGGTGGGCTACCTAGTGAGGTATCCTATCATGCTCCCCTTCATCACTTCCATCCTTATCCCCTTGTCAATAATCAATAATGATATAGTTTGGAAAGATACAATAGGGTGTCCAAAATGTCCTTCCCTTCTAGGTCCAAGAGCAGTGGACTTCGTCTTACACCCCCTTGGCCTCATGGGACCATCAGTCAACTACCATGAGGTGGACTACCTAGAGGAGGACCTCATCACCGTTCTCTCTCCTTGTACTTCGTTATATTACTATCATGGCAGTCCACTCAATATATGCATCATAGGGTATGATAATACAAGTTACATATACATTTCATAATTATTTAATTTTAAGAGAAGTTTTCTTTCATCCTTGTTTCACATCACTTCTTAAATGGTTTGCACAATATCATAGATATGTTGAAATAGTAGATATCTCGGATACCTATCTATTGTATTTTAACGCTGTCAATGACAAATTAAAATACAAATGTATTATCTATTATGTAAATCAAACTTAGGGTTGGGCCCAAATACATGTAACTTGTAATTATGTCTTGCTTGGGCAAGACCACCCAAAGTCAAAGGAAGATTCACTACTGCAACACTTAGTTTTTGTGACAGTATCAAGCACTTAGGATAGTAACTCCTGTTATGAAAGTATCAAGATCAGATCGATACTGGACTGGGTAATAACAGAACCACCAACAATGTATTTCTCATCTCAAATAATAAAGAGAATATAGAGCTGCATCTATGAAGAAAAAAAATGTTGGAAAAGACTATTTCAGCCTACTTGGCTGCCGGAGTGGTTTTTGAGGTGTATTCAAAGCTTTTACTCCTTTTGTTGCATTTTCACTTGAAATATGGTTGAATTGGCTTTGTAAGCTCCTAGATACTTGGTACATGTTCTAATTGAGTTAAAAGAGTCTCAAGACTATCCTATAGTCATGATCTACCTTACCCAGCTACTCAATTAGCTTCCCAAACTTATAGGACATATGGTTTTATTCCTTACTTTGAGTTGAAATTGTCTTGGGTTAGATATAACTAAAATAAGCCATTCATTCAACTACTTCAAAAATCATCAAAAAGACTTCATACTACTATCTACATGTGTTTCTATCCTTAAGAAGTCTAATTTATGCAAGTGAAAAAACACCTAAGAGGTCATAGCTACTCCTTTTGACTTGGTAATATTCATGGTTTTTCTTTGTCTATTTAACTTCATTCCTTGCATCTTACCCAATATCTTGTAGCATACCTTATTTTCTTTTTTAGTAAATTGCATTTAGTGGACTGTTGTGTATCTTTAAAATCATTTGACAACTTCAGGAAATGGTTTTCCTTCTTTATTACTTGACTATATCATTTAATATGCATGGATGGTATTATCATTTAATTTTCAAGATGGACCTTATATGGATGGTCCTTGCACCTTTTCAAATTAAAATTTTGAAAAAGTCCAAATTTGGAGAGGAAATTCCTACTATTTGTGAATCCACCATTCATCTTTCAAATTTTAGGTCCAATTTCCATGAATAAGGGTTCCCAAGATCCTGGTCCTATAAAAATGAGGCATGAGGAACATCATGAATAAGTGAATGAACCAAATTTATGAAAACTTTGTCAAACCTAAGTACAATTAGGCATAAATAAGGCACAACCACTTAAATTGAGTCCAAACTTAGTGTATATTTTTAAAGAGATACAACTTATGATGCAATATTTAGCCCCCTCTTAGCAAGAGTATGGAATTATGCTCATTTACTCTTTGGAAAATATGGAGAAACAAAATATTCTTTCGCCAAGGTATTGAAGAGTCAAGATGTCTACAAGTTTGGAATGGTTGTAGCTCCCAAGACTTATGATATTGTCAATCTACAATATTGAGATAAAAGGGAAGTAGAAAGTGAGTAATATGAGTAACATTGGTGACACACATGGAGCATGCAAAACACAAAGTTATGACATTTAAAACTAGTAAGATTCATATATTCTCACTAGGAACTCTATCAAAAAGACAAGGCATAGATCTAGGACTAGTAAGATCCTTACATAGTTACTAAGAGTCATGTCAGAGACACATAAAAGCATGATACCCAAGTTAGTAAGATCCTCTAATACTTAGTCATAGATCGCATTCTAACAACAAATAGAGACCTAATTGTGAATGTTTGAGGTCCATTGGGAAAAAAGTTGTCATATTGCCATGAAATTTTTTGCATTTCTTGTAGAAAGGTTCAAACTAGTTTTAGCCTTCTGTTCAATACCCAAATGCCCAAACCCCAATTTCCTCCTACTAGCCCTAGAGCCCCTAATAGCCCTATAGCGAGACAAATTTAATGATAAATCTACAAAATTCCAAGACACAAGACAAATAAAATAGATTTTTGGATACCCTTTTGGCTTTTCTATAATATAGTCAGAGAATTTAGCAAGTTGTTTTGGAAAGTATCTGCAGTTTTTAGATTGTCCTTCGTTTTTAAGCAACTAGAACGGTAGATTAACAAAGCAACTACAAGAAATATTACTTCTAACCTTAAAACAGTCTTTCTAAATATCAAATTATGAAGGAATCTATAATCAATTTCAGTTTGTGAGGCCTCTAACCCCAAAAGCCCCAAATTTTCATCAAAAAGCCCTAAAATCTAGGGTTTCTCCAATCTCCCATGTCCACTCACTCCTGGATCAAATTGGTTGTTTATTCACCTTTAGATAGGTGTTTTACCAATTTACAAATCATAAAAACTACCCCTCATGTGGGTAGATCTCTCCAACCTTCACCCTACCGAGCCTCTTCACTAGGCTTCTCACTCCTTCAAATGGTGATCACCTGCACTAAACCCCTCAATTGCACATTTTAGTTATTAGAATGTATTTTTCATCCCATGAGAAATAGGGTTCAACATTCATGGAATGACCCCATGATTGAATTTTGTCAAAGCTACCAAAGGAAAATACTCAAAAAGTTATGACAATCAGCCCTATAACAGAATTTCAGAATGAATAATGAACTCAAATCATCCATATAGGCGTGGAATGTTGATAAAAGTGCTTAAAAATGTTAGGGCATGAACAAATTTAAAGTAAACCTTCACAAAGAATAGAAAATATGAGAAATTACTCTAAAATTCTGAAATTGAGTTTCTACAACAGTCCATACTCCTTGGCATTCAATCTGCCTTACAAACCATGTCTATGGCTTTAAATAGCCGCTCCAAGTTTTTTCAACCATCATATGGTTTCTTACAAAGTTTATTTAACACTAAAACAATTAAAACTTGCTTTTCCCTCCTAATTCTTCCTAACCGTTGGAACTTGAAAATTTGAATTTTACATTTTTTGCAAATGCTTGACAACTTTTTGAATAAAACCTACAATTATTAGATTTTCATCCTTATTGGCATATTTTATGAATCTAAACCCTCCTAAATCCATTTTTGGGTGTCTTGACCCAATATCCAACATTTGATAACATTTTACAACTTTTAGGACAATTTGACAACTTTTGCATTTTTTTAGTTTCAAGAGCCATTATTGGCTTTGGGATCTCATGATTGATTTTATTGAATTTGTTTGATGTTGGACACTCATCCTTGGTCTCAAAGGTCTTAAAATTTTAATTTGTTTTCCTTGGTGCACCTGCACAACAAATACCTTGTTGTAGTTTCAAAGGGTGGAAAAAAAAAGCATTTTATTTACCGTCCTAATAGACCATCCATCATAACAATTATTACCAATATTGATGTGTGCATTGCAAACAAAGTTGTAGAGTAAGGCTATTTCTATTGTAATACCAAGTGAGTGTTCATAGACCTTCTGTAGGGTCCTCCTAGCCTAGAGTTAGGAGTTTGAAGCCTACATACATTGATTTGGCCTTCTGGCCATCAATGAGTGCTCACCCAATAGGACAAGTCTGGAGACTGACAATTTTGGAAGTGTGGCATTGTTGAGAGCCAACACTTATGTGTGAACCCTATCTTCATGTATTATGATTAGTTGCCATATTGATACTTGACCCTATCCTCATGGTGTTGG
Source organism: Cryptomeria japonica (assembly GCF_030272615.1). Taxonomy (NCBI): domain Eukaryota; kingdom Viridiplantae; phylum Streptophyta; class Pinopsida; order Cupressales; family Cupressaceae; genus Cryptomeria; species Cryptomeria japonica. Next base: position 407,930,763 of record NC_081405.1, on the reverse strand, counting down.
CTCAATTCATATTAGTGTGTTTTGTTGAAGAAACATGATGTGAGAAGTTTGATGCAAAGGCAAGGGTAGAACTCAACATTTCATATTAGGACAACAACCACATTGATTAGGCAAGTAAAATAAGGTCTCTCCAATGTTTAGGATACTGAATTCACATTACACACTCATGGATTACCCCAATTAGACATCAGTCAACTTAATATCTTATACAAGGATTGCATACCACAAAGCCATTAGATATGTTTTGAGATGAAAAAGAAGAGTTAGATGGTTTTGGTTCAATGATGATAATTTCTATTTTCAAGTAATTTGATTCGGTATATTATACTAAAACATGATTTCATAACTAACATTTAAACTTCTATATAACTAGCTCTATAGCCCGATTTTCTTGCTTGTGAAGAAAGACCATGTTAGACAATATCGACGAACAACAAAATAAGGAGACAATTGCTAGATTGTGGTCTAACTTGAAAAGAAAAGGTGATGGAAAATGTTATTGTCCGTGTAAAATTTGTAAGGGGTTAAAGACTAGAAGACTCCCAATCAAAATAATGAAGAAACATTGTAGGCTGCATGGTCACATTGAAGGTGGACATGATTATCATCCATTGGTAAGTTTTTCATTATATCGTTTTAACAATTTATATACATAATAAATCATGTGATGATGAGATCATGATCATAGTTTATTTATGTTTATCAATTTTATATAGGTCGAGCACCCCGAAGCACATGGTATGGATCAACACAACCCTGAGAATATGGTTTTCAAAGTGGACGAACATGGAGGTGTGAATATCGAAGCTGAAGATAATGATCCCATGGAAGATGACGATCATGAGCCAGAAAACACAATTGAAGATGATGGTACAAATACATTGATCCATGACTCATTTAGTACTCACGCAACTGATCATGATGATGAAGATGACCTTGATTTTGTTCATGATGTCCCTCTACTTGAGAAGGCATCTAAGGCCCTTTACGAAGACTCGCAGGCAAGTCTTCTCTCCACTGTATTGTTGTTGGTGAACTTGAAGGCTATGAATGGTTTATCCAACATAACAATGTCACATATGTTAAGGTATGTCATATATGTCATAATAAACTATGAATCATGATGTACCATTAATATTCTTTATATTGACAAATTATATTTTTTTGCTGTAGATTGATAGGTGAGTTTTTGTTACCACCATCAGATATTCTACCTCGCTCATACCAAGAATTATCTGTCGTTATGAAAGATATTGGAATGGAGTATCAAGCAATAGATGCTTGTCCCAATGATCATATTATATGTCACAAACAACATGAATTTCGAACTGAATGCCCTGAATGTCATATCAGTAGATATCAAATAGATCAAATAACAAAAAGGGTTCCTCGCAAGGTTCTTCGCTATATTCCCATTATTCCATGTATGCAATGATTATTCAAGTGCACCAGCTTGCCACAATTTATGGATTACCATGCACGCAATAGAAGTAGAGATGATATTATTCGAATTCCTACAGATGGTTCAACATTTATGGACATAGAGGAAAAGTGGCCACACTTTAAAGAAGAACCTTGTAATCTCAGGCTTTCATTGGCAGTGGACGATGTCAATCCATTTGGAGAGATGAGATCTATTTACTCAATGTGGCCTATTTTTGTTATCAACAATAACATTCCTCCATGGATGTCAATAAAGAGGGAGCACATAATGTTGGCAATGATTGTTCCAGGTATTTTATCATTTAAATATAGTCATCTAAATTTAATTATATATATTGCAGTAAAATGGTCATAATAATTATGTAATGTTTTTGTTCATTCTATTAGGTAAGTACCAAGTTAAAGATATGAATGTATATATCGAGCCTCTTATTGACGAGTTGCTGGAATTATGGAATGGTGTCACTATGTATGATGTCTCTAGACCAATAGGACAAAGACAATTTCAATTCCATGCAATGCTTCTATGGACAATACACGATGCCTCGAGGCTAACACATTTTTGTGGTATGTTATAGTGTTTAAGTTGTGCATGAACATTATAATTCAAAAAATTATCATATTTAATCCAATTATACATTATCTTGCAGGTCTTCAAACAAAGGGAAAATTTGCGTGTCCTGTTTGTGGTCCAAAGATGAAATCTCGTCATTCAAAAAGTTTAGGAAAGCAGGTGTTTGATGAGTATAGGCACTTTCTCCACAAAAATCATAAGTATCAAAATACTAAAAAACATCTTTTCAATGGGAAAGAAGAGAATACATCAAAGCCACAAAGAATGACACCTCACATGTGGAAGTTGGAATATAATAGAATTAATCATCAAGGTAATGCCATTCCATCTATTGGTTTGTCGTTAAACATATTTGGTATTCTGTTTTGTTTACTGATGATGTGATTGATGATCATAAAGGTCGTGAATGCATAAATGACCACCTTCCTAAGGGACTAAAAAGTTATCCTCGACAATTTAGAAGGTTTCCCTACTACGAGCAGTTACAAATTATTCTTTTGTTTGATAGTATGCATATTGGAAAGAATATAATAGAGACATTATGGAAAATATTGGATGGAAGGCGTGACAAAGAAAAAATTGTCAAAATATGTAGTGACATTCAGGATTCCAATCATGCAATGATAAATGTCATTCAATCAAATAGCCATGGAGACTAGATTAATATAAGTGAGCTTCCTTGGTTATTAACGGACCAGCAAAGCAATGCTATAAAAGAAGTCATACGAAAAATTTGATTTCCCACAGGATTTGCTACGAACATAAACAATCTCATATCAAAGAAAAGTGAATTTGGGCCAGGGATGAAAACGCATGATTGGCATACCTTCATTAAGGTAATTCATGTTCTTGTATTTTTAGTATGTATTTAGGTACTGCGTGTACGTGTACTTTTCATTGTATTATGTTACAAAAAAATGAAAAGATAATTTTATAATTGTTGTAGTACATTCTACCTCTATCTCTCCCACATGACTTCAACAATAATGTCAAGCAAGTCATATATGATCTTGGAAAATATACGAGGTAAGTAGTGATATTTGTTCAGTTTGTTGTATAGATATTATATTTGCTATTTGTTTTACTTGTTATGTAATAAATTTTTTTGCGTCTTGAATATCTTGTAGGTGGTTGTCATGTAAAGAAATCCATAAAGACGATATAAAATATTGGAAGAGAAAAATTCCTCATTTAATGTGTGAAATGCAAAAGTGTCTTCCTCCAGCTTTTTTCAATGCACAAGAACACTACCTTATATACCAAGTTGAGGAGATTCAATTGTGTGGACCTATAAACACTAGGTCAATGTGGATGGTTGAGAGGAACTTGAAATTTTTGAAGGCTTTGGTTCAACAAAGAGCACATCCTGAGGGTTCTATGGTGGAGGGATATATGGTATACTGGACTATGGTGTACATTTTTGAATATCTTCCTAAGTTTGCAGCAAAGATCCACGTGGATCGCATTTGGGATCCCAAAACCATTAACAAAATCAAGGGGAGTACTTGACGGGGAAAGGTAGATTGAGGAAAGTGAGAGGTAATTATAAGATGTCATTGTAGTTAATTAATTCTTAATCTTCAAAATAAATTGATTGTAAGACGTCTATTTATTTTTTGTACAGTTGGTTGAGAGTGGGATGCACTACATTTGTATATTGCAAACAATCTTGATTGGATGACGGTATGGATTGAATGCTATCAACATTCTAGACGCACGTTAACATGGGAAGGTGTGGCTTCATTGGTTAAAGAAGCTCATCGTAATGGAGATTCCAATGTTATGCAAAGGGAAATTGATTTAGCATATGGTTTAAGAGATAAACAAGTACGTATAAATTTATTAATCACCCATATGTTTATCAACTCACAATGGAATAAATTTTACATGTTTGACATATTGCAGGTCAAACACCACAACGCTATGTGTTGCAATGGTCATAAATTTCACATAAAAAAGTTGGATGACACGAAGAAAACTTGTGATTCTGGCATCACTGCAGTCTTTGAGGTGACAAATATTTCATCAAGAAATGACATACATCCTCAACAGTCTCAAAATCGATACTATGATATTTTGGATGATATACTTGAGTGTGACTTTAATTCCTTCAAATTAGTTTTGTTCGTCATCAAATGGTACATGCTACGATTGAATAAAAATGATCCTGATAGAACTATTATTGAACATGATAATGGTTTTATAATGCTAAATACAAGGTCATTTGAACCAGTTGGGGATGAGCCCTATGTTCTTCCAAGCCAATGCGAGCAAGTATTTTACTCAGAGGTTCCACATAAACCGGGTTGGTCATTTGTTGTTATACATGATCCAAGAGGAAGGCCGATAAAGTATAATGTGATGGAAGAAGAAGATACCGAAGAAGTAGAAGATGAAGTGGATGATGATCACGATCGACAGTTTCTCAATGATGATGAAGAAGAAGAAGAAGAAGAAGATGACGATGATGACAACGACGACGACGATGACGATGACGACGACGACGACGACGATGATGATGATGATGATGATTATGATGATGGTGATGGTGATGGTGATGGTGATGGTGATGGTGGTGATGGTGATGGTGATGGTGGTGATGGTGATGGTGAAGATGTTGATGATGATAATGATGACGATGACGATGACGACGACGACGACGACGACGACAACGACGATGATGATGATGATGATGATGATGATGATGATGATGATGATGATGACGATGATGATGATGATGATGATGGCGATGAAGACCTTGATGTTCATGATGATGAAGCATGAAATGTATGAAGTATGTGTTTAATATATTATCTATTTAATATTGACTTCTTGATATAATTTTTTTACTTAATTAATTCATTATGTTTTTAATTCTAATGCCATTACATAATTAATTCATGATGCACCTTTTAATATGGAGATGGAGATAGGGAGAGTGACTATTTATGTGACATTTTTTAAACTATGTTTATTTATGGAAATTGGATTGTTTATTAGCTATGTGATGGATGTTGATTTACAATACATATGTGATGGATCACATGTTTATGATGATGCATGTGACATTTTTTGAACTTTGTGTTTATTTATAGAATGTGGATTGTTTATTACCTATGTGATGGATGGTGATTTATGATACATATGTGATGGATTTAATGTTTATGATGACACATATGTGATGCTCAATTACATATATGATGACACATCATGTGATGCTTCTGATGCTTATGATACGTATGTATTTATTGTTTATCAACTTACAAATGTAGTAATGCTTATGATGCTCAATTGATGGTGTTGATTTCAGGTATAGTCCCTGTGTGATGATGTCAACCTTGGTGGGAACAGGTCGTTGACTACAGACATTGTCAACCATTTAGTTGAGGATCCTGTATAGTTTACATAAAGTAAAGGTAAGGAATTAAAAAATTTACAATGATTTTGATGACAACATCTTTTTATTATTTAATACTCTTTTTGTCTACAAAGTTCATGTTGTGTACTATGTAATTTTTAGCTAACATAAGATAATTGAATTACATTGTACAGGACCCTGAACCCCTTTGATGAGGATCCTGCACAGTCTCATGGATGGACAGGTATAACTAGTCAATACACCCTATAGAAATAGTTTATTTTTTTAAAATTACTTGGAAAACAAACTTCCTTAGTTTTTCAAACCTCGACATTAGCAGCAAATCTAATACAGTTATCAACACTTGAGGCCCCGGTTGGACTTATTCCAATTTTAATCCCAAAATCAAATTTAGGGCTGACTTCTTCATCAACATTACCCTCATTTGCAAAATTTCTCTCTCATTACCAATTAACTCTCTCATTTCATGGAGTGTAGGTACCCCCAAATAGGTATTTGTCAGTTTTGTCTTCGTCGAGTGAGGAAAATGCAGGAATAGAAAATGAAAGTGACACATGTAGTAGGTCTACAATAGGGAGATCAACAAGAGGTCAAAAGATTAGAAGAAAATTCAATAAACGCATGAAATTTTTCCTTGCTCAAGGGGGGTCATGTTCTTATGATGATGAGACGAAAGGCGACATTGAGGTGCCACTGAGGTACATACATCTATAGAAACAATGGGTGCCCAAGGAACTTCCTCCAATAAACACCGATTTTTGTGTTAACAATAGGATATATCTGTAATACCCTAAAATTGGTCATCTAAACCATGGGCCCCTAATCTCGACAACATCACCAAGGTCCTAACCAAAGGAAATTAAATCAATCTTGAGCACATTATTAATTCTTTAATCATCAAATATCACATGGCAAATCAACTACTCAATATTAATTAAATATTTATTTAATTAATCAAATCATTTCCAATAACATCATTTTGATCAATTATCCCATTTTAATTTATTAAATATCCTTGCATATTTAATTAATTAATAAATTTGCCATTCAATCATGCAAAAAGGATTAATTTATTACAAAAGATGAATTAATTTATTACAAAGAGTTGAATTGAAAATAAAAAAAAAAGAATTGAATTGAGAGAGAAATCAAACTTGAGATATTATTTCTTTTTCTAAATTTAGAACTTGAAATTAGAAAAGAAATTTAATTCAATTATTGAATTATTCTCTAAAATTGGAACTCAAAGCTTTTCAGAAAAAACAAGTTCACTTGCATTGAAAAGACCTTTTTCTTGAATAAATCAAATATGTGCATGGAATTATCTATTTTCATCATATATGCATGGAATTAATTTATTATTATTTTCCAATGCAACTTGGACTTCTAATTTGAATGCATTTCAATTAAACTATAATTGGAATCTATCTCAAGGTTAACTGAACATGATTTCTCAATTATTTCAATTAATCCAAAATTAAGCTTTTTCATCATCTCTCTTGTGATTCTCTATAAATTCAGTCTTCAGCTCTCATTCCAATTCACCCCAGAGATTTTTGAGAACGCTCTTGGAGATTATTATCACGATAATTTCGCTCTAGAGTCATTGAAGATTATTGTGCTTTTTAGATTGTTTACATGCGTTTTCTATTCATTATTGCTTTCATCCATTATTGCTTGAATTTATTATTGCTTGAATTTATTATTGCTTGAATTATTCATCCATCTTGCATCCATATAGTTAATATCATATAGATTAAATCCTTTGTCTTGGTGTAGTCTAGTCACTGGTATTGCTTATAAAAATTTGAGAGCAATCTTATACTCGCATCTTTTAGAAGGCAATTAGTCGCTTTGCTATGGTTTATTACTTATTGATTATTGATTACTAACCATGCATATAATGACTTAATTGAACTGTTGTGCTTGCAGCTACAAGTTCACTTTTTCACACACACAATATCACATAGCACCTTCGTCGTTACATGGTTTAGGCTTATTTTCCATGGACGACATAAAGGTCTGTTACAATAGAGTTGCTAAATTGATGGAATTTGTTGGATCTTATTACAATTACAATAATTGGATGCAGATTGTTAAATATAAAAAAAGTATGCATAGGTATGCACTGTCAGCAAATTATATACAACAGAAAGATAATGATCAAAGTAAACGGGTGGTTGTATACATTGATGGTCAGCCAAAAGCAATAGGGAATATTGCAGGTTTTATATATAGTACGCAACCTGGGTCAACTAATAAACAACCCAATTGCATATTTGAGGCACGCAAGGGAAATCGTGTATTTGTATGTGTGATAAAATCAATAAGTGCAAGCGAAGAGCTTCTAATCGATTACAGTTTGAATCGTATAGATACAAACAAAGTTAATATCATGGGGGTGGTACGTACTATATACCATTTAAATTAACCAACCTCCAATTAATGAATCTAATATACCATTTTATTATGAAGGTTTTTTGCTAAGTCTATTGGTTTAATTTTGCTAATGTTTTTTATATTTTTTTTTGTCACAGGCCGACATGGATCCATCACATATCGCAGACAGGGATGTAGCTTGCGAAATTTCTACCGAGTAGGTAAACCTCATTATAATTGTACAAATTAGATAGAAGCAAATTGTTACATTATTATGTTCTTTTTTTTAGTGATTTATACTAATTTTGTAATTGTTAATGATATTCTTGACACAAACGGATGTTCGGGGAAAGGGAAAGGGAGTTGCAGTACCTGAGCACCTTTCTAGGGATGTGGAATCATTAGGGTTATGATGACCTTGAAGATTCCACACACCTTATGAATTTTTTTAAAATGCCTCTTATAAAAATTAGAAAAGAGATTGTTGCTTTGGCAGCCGTGCATCCTATTACTAATGAGATATGAGAGAGGGTGGAATTATTGCTTCGGACAGTAGAAAACTTGCAAGTAAGTAGTAATGAAATCTTTAATTATAACAAAAGTTCAATAATGGTTTATATTTTATTCTCTTTTATGTCATTAACTAAAATATGTACGTATTGTTTTTACAACAATTTATCCGCCCTCATGAAAGTCATTCCCACGATCAGGGTGTTGCAGGATCTTCAGGTGATGAGGATTTTCTTGTATTATCACTTGCTTGGCTTATCACTCTGAGTACCCAAACATATCATACTTGATACTGTCAATTTTCAAAATAAAGGTTCATCCTTGTTTACAATTCTTGCACTTTTCATATATTTAATGTTTGATATATTTTATGTATTATTCTTTAGGTGTTGTCAATGTTACTGTGCAAATTCCATCGTTGCCTCATCAGAGGTTACCCTCACCTGTATTGCCGACTACAATGTCGGCAACACGTAGCATGCAGACATCCTCTACTGCATGTCATATTGGCCCACCCACTGTTGGTAGATCCCTCTTTTGCTCTTTCTTCTGCTATGTGTTTATTTCCCTTCAAGCATTCTTTCTTGAATTCTAATGCCATTTCATAGTGGATTCATTTTTTGTAGGAGGAGATGCACATGAGGATGTGCCAGAAGAGACTACTGCTGATAACATACCATCATTTCCTGTATCTTCTCGTATTGCTAGTATGGGAACGTTGCATGCCACATTGGTGGTGAGCGACGAAGAAATGATTCCCTTAAAGATACAAAAGGTTCCAGGTACTTTAAAATTATTATTATATATACTCTAATTATAATTTACTTTATGATCACTTGTTTTGGACTAATGATCCCATGAATTTTTTGCAGGCAATGATATTTTCTATAAACATCTTAGTGACATTGCATTGCAGATATTTGGGCCCACCATACATAAAGGTAGTACATCATATGTGAGCTAACCTAATCCACTATTTTGATTTCATATCATTGCTAGAATAGTTTTCCTTTGATCCATTTCTTGAAGTGTAATAAATGTAGCTTCAGTTCATTTCTGAATCTAACAGGTTTGTTTTTGCTTTAAAAGGTGGAATGACCAAGAAAAAAGGTTAAAAGATGAATTGACAAACCAAATGGTTGAGTGGTTCGGAAATGACACCTTTGACAAAACTAAGCTCCTTGAAAAAGCTGGCACATATCTAAAGTATGTGAGGGACCAATACGGGACCCATTTAGAGAGGAACCTAAAGTACGAGCATCCCCCCATGATTCTAGAGAGGGAGTGGAAGGGCCTGATTTTGGATGCCGAGGAGAGAATTGAAAGGAAAAAAGGAAATACACCACTAGATGCCAGAAGAAGGTACATGATACTATTAAAAATGTAATTATGTAGTAATTAATTACTCTTTATATTTATATAATCTAACATATTTCAAACTTTTTATAGACTGAGTGACATGTCCAAGGAAACCAAGGCAAGACAAGAAAAGCATGGGCAACACAAACTTGGCTCTAGTGGTTACATGAAACTTGCTGCATGAATTGTAAGTATCTCATGTAAACAAAATATTGCATCAAAATATTAATAAATTGCAAATGTTTTTTTTATCAAACAATGCAAGCAAAATTCACGATACCAAGCAAAAATGCAGGGCTCTGAATTCAATAGAGCGCCCATAGAAGATGACAAGAGAATTACCTACCAACAAGGCTATTTAGCCGTGGCTAATTAGCTATGAGAATTGAGTGGGCATACACAACATTCGAGTGCATCTATCACACAGGTAAATATGCTAAATGGAAATTGTTTCAAATTGAATACTTTACCAATAATCTAATTGATGTTGAGTTCCAAAATAAAGTGACTATATTTATTTTAAATAAGAAAGCAATGATAACAATGTGCATGTCATTGGAATGCAACCTACTAATCGTGAAACACCACCCACACATGAAGGTCCGGATGTGCATCCCAGTAGTGGAGGTATTCATTTGCTATTCAAATTTATTTATTTAGCTATTAATACAATTAAACATCTTAATTTTTAATTAGAGTAGTAATTAATGTAACCTTTTTTGTTAATATTTTAGAGCATGTAGTCAGTGGTGAGCAAGTGGAGCATGATGTGGGTACACAACATCAAGAACGTGATGTTCCCCACTCAAGTAAAGAGGACCACTGTTATTGCTTTAAACAAATATAATTACAATTGGTTTTCAACATTAATGTAACCTTTAGTATTTCAACTCCAAATGATCTAGAGGGTGTTCAACATGTTGAGGTTGAGGCTACACAAAATGATATGGCCCCATTAGGTAAAGAGCACAACAATTATGTTCTCTAAATTAATGAAATATTTGTAACAATAATAATTTTTCTTTTTGAATTTAACCCATTTCTTTGTTATTGCAGAGGACCCCCCTTCACTTCAGTGTCCTCGTCCTTAGTATAGGACTAGGCATACATCAAGATCACGAGCAGTTGGCGAAACATCTGCAGAGGGGGGAAATGATGAAGAAACCGATGTTCCACTTAGTCTTTTCATAGCTTCAAAGAAAAAACAAAAAAAGAAATGATTGTAATCTAACTTATTTGATAATAACTAATTTTTTTGTGTTAGTGAATGTAATTATGTGCTAATTAATGGTTATGGATGATATGTGTTAATTAATATTGATGAATGTTGTGTGTTAATTAATGTTAATCAATGTTATGTGTTAATGAACGTTATGTGATATTAATGAATGAATGTTATATTTTATTAATGGTAGAAAGAAAGAATGAATGAATGTTATAAGATGTTAACGAGGAATTTAGAGTGATGTTGGGGGGGGGGGGAGGGGCCAAATGAGCTGCCACCTTCACGTGGTTGGCCCTGTTAAGTAGAGAATATTAAACTATTCTCAAAACCAAGCGAAGCTCAACAAGATAACACACTTTTCAATTTTTCATTATGTTGCACAATTAATCTTATTGAATCTTAATTGCAAGGTCCAACAGAGCCAACACGAACAACAACACCACAAGTTTCTGGGTATAATGAACTCCCATATTGTCTTGTCTGTACACGAACAATATTAGTTGATTCTAGTGTTGATATCCAAGGCAGGACTGCAAAAGTTATGAATATGCTTCATCCTTGTAAGTTTTTTTATTACTTGTAAGTAATGAATATGCCTCATCCTTGTAAGTTTTTTTATTACTTGTAAGTCATGAATATTTCTCTTTAGTTGATTAAAATCATTTCAGTGAATGCAAATCTTGATTATTATAAAGTGATATCTGCACTATCAATTCCAAATTCAAACCCTTTCAGTGCATGCATGTTGTTTGCCAAAATTCCATCTCAAAAGTATCAGCAAACAAACATTGGCATTCACAAAATCAAGAAAGACAAACTGAAAATTAGTAGTAGAGCATTCAAGTAAACTGTTTGTCAAGAAGCATAGTTGAAAAGGTGCAAAAGAAATTGGTTTCAAAATAGGGGTAGACCATTACAAATTGGTAACTTGGCATCACTTCTCTTCTTATTTCTCCTCAACCCTCTTGCTCTGCACTCTCACTTTTTCACCTGGCACCTGCAACTCTCACTCTCACATTCATAGTTGTCAACTTCTTACTCTTTGTTTTTGTGAGTTGAAATAAAAATAGGAGGCAGTTTTATAAAGTTGGTGGGGTTTGGGTGGGGCCCATAGGCTATGATGGTTTGACCTTGGGCAAGGAGTTTGAAAAAAAGTTCTGATTTTTTTAAAATCACTTATGGACTGTTGGGATGGTCAGGAGGCTCTTGGGAGTCCCTCAAATGTATCAAGGATGTCCTAGAGATGTCTCAAAGATGATGACATTGGATTGCATTGGGGCGGTAGGGGGACGTCCCATCCAAGTCCCTATATTCTGAAGGTGTCCCCATTTAAAAAACAAACAGTTTTGGGGGAGGAAATGTCCTTGTGGAATGCTGGCTCCAATACATACATCTTGGTATGATTTTTTAAATAAGACACCAGAATTCATAAAATAATATCTTTAGAATCTATATTAATCAATAAAAGATGTTTCTAATTCAATGTATGTAACAAACCCTATTACCAATAATATAACAGCCCTAGCCTACAAATTGGACTGGTTAATTTTCTCCAATCAAACAAACATGTAATCACTCCATAAACTAGGTACATTAAGCACACATCGAATTATAAAATAACTAACTATGATACATCAATATGTGAAATTTTAATGACCTAGATATTAGGACTGTAAAATACTATATCGTATCCTAATTCCTAAAATAACCCTTTTTGTGTGATGTGTGAAGTACAATACACAACTAGGAATTATGTTGAGTCAAATGCAAAATCGGTACTAACCATGGAAGCTGAGGATAAATCATGAACAACATATCTGAAGCAACACAGGAATGACTCAAGTGCAGATGAATGCTAGGAAATAAAGTAGAAAACAATGCAAAATTAGGTAAGAAAGTAGGTGACAATAAACCATGAACAACTTGAAATAATCTATAATTAATGATCTATGTGATCCATCAACCTGTGACTATGAAACGTAATATGCAAACACTAAACTTGTTTGTGAATATTTAGGGTGACATGATTAGCATCCTCCCCTTTGTACAAAATTATTGATTACATGAAATGGATTTTTTTATGTCATTTTGCAATATACCATGGTTGTATATATTTATACATAAAGTTATGAATCAAAAATTGTCAAATAGATGTTACATAGATAACAGTCTTTCCTTCTTGCTATCTATTATAGACAATGGAAAAGTTTCTATTGTCCTTTAATTCTCGTATACATTACTTGAACCATGCCAGAATTTGATGTTGCAAGATCCAAGATGGATATTCCATAACATAGAGAAGCCATCATTTGAAGGAAACATGAACCCAATGAAGACATTAAGAGGGCATGAAGGCACAACCAAGGGCCATTGAGTAGAAGGCAAAGGAAAAATCTTGGAAACAAGAGGAGGAGTACTTGGAGAAGAAGGTAGGGAAAATAGCAGTCTGGCCAATAGAAAAGCTGAACTCTAAGGGCAAACTACTAGAGATAGCAAGAAACTCTCTAGCCAAAGCAGGGGAGATAAAACCAGCAATCTTTTCTTAGGGAGGAGCTCTAGACCCCAAATCTGAAGAAAGAAATAGAGCTAAAGTAAGTGAACTAGATAACAACAAGAATGTAAAGTGCACCCCTGATTCGCTAACCAAAATGCTCAAAATTAAATGAAAATCTTTAATGAATACACAAAACTATATACATATGCAGGCGCACCATGGTTGAGATGGTCCAACTCCCTAGTCTCACTCTACGACTAAGCTCATGCCATATCTAAATCAAAGACATCTCAAATACATCATCGGTGGAAAGCTGCAAAATACCATTTTCATACATAAGCAAGCCATACACAATTGGGCACAATCACCAAGAGAATGGTAAAAAGTGTGTTTGAGATCATTGTCCTAATTGTGGTGTGGTCATGAAGAGATCACCATAAATTTGTCAACCTTTCCTTCATTTAAACCTAAACCTACACCACACCATTTAAACGGTGTGGTGTGGTGTAGGTTTAAATGAAGGAAAGGTTGACAAATTTACAGTGATCTCTTCGTGACCACACCACAATTAGGACAATGATCTCAAACACACTTTTTACCATTCTCTTGGTGATTGTGCCCAATTATGTATGTCTTGCTTATGTATGAAAATAGCATTTTGCAGCTTTCCACCGACGATATATTTGAGATGTCTTTCATTTAGATATGGCATGAGCTTAGTCATAGATTGAGACTAGGGAGTTGGACCATCTCAACTATGGTGCGCCTGATCCTATTAGCTTGAAACCATGCGCCTCATATTAGCCTCAAACCTATGCCCCTACTGGTAGGTGGTGGGGATAGAATATCATTCACTGTACATATCAATGACTGGATAATAATTATTTTTTTTTGATAAAAATATTATCATCATTAGAGTTATGACGAATACCAAGCTTTCGACCGACGATGAAATTGGTGGACATACAACGTTCTCGTCGGTGAAATGTTCTGGAGTCATCACACTTCCAACTCAAACCACACAAACATCCGACGAGGATGTTGTACGTGTGATGGCACTTCATAGTCAGATGGTCATTGATGTCCCCGAATGAACCAACAACACAAGCATCAGACAAACAACATCACCATCAGTGTGAAGTTCCAAATCATCATCGGCTTTGCGACGAAATCTACTGAGTCCGATGACTGTTTTGACCGAAAGAGCGTTCATGCCCACCGTCGGCAGAGTCCATGGGATTGTCGTATTTTCGATGGGCAGGGCATCATCGACCAATCAGACGATGAGTTTTTGACGGCTAATTTTGTCGGCACTTTGCGACGAAATCTACTGAGTCCGATGACTGTTTTGACCGAAAGAGCGTTCATGCCCACCGTCGGCAGAGTCCATGGGATTGTCGTATTTTCGATGGGCAGGGCATCATCGACCAATCAGACGATGAGTTTTTGACGGCTAATTTTGTCGGCACTCCGATGAAAATTAGTCGCAAATCCGACAATTGGCCATCAGAAATCAGCTCCGAATGTACTAGTGTACCCCTCCACAGCCAATGTGAGATATATGTTATGCCTAGGACTGCAATTTTGAAGTTTTCTGAGACTTGGTAATTGCATTTGCTTGGAAGTTTTAATTCAATGTAGAGGAAAGGAGGCATTAGGCTTGCAAACTACATTTGATTGGAGTTTAAATGCCCCTCCAAATACCACGCAGAGAGGAGAAAACTAGTTTTACACCTGCCAAATTGCATTTGCCTTAAGTTTCTTTGCCTGCAACTGCATTTTGTAAAAAGTTCCTGAAGGTTGCTACCACGTGGGAGGGAGGGCTTTAGGCTTTGAGCCTACCAATATGCAATTGCTTGAAGTTTTTTAATAAAGCCCTTTGAATCTACCTGAGGTTTTAACTGCTTCTTTATTATCTCCACCTCACGCAGGGATTGTTTTAGCTGGCAATGGTCATGGAAATTGGATTTACACTTGCCATTGCATTAGTTGGAAAAGTTTCATGCTGCCTCTTTATTACCACTTCCACGCAGGGCAGAGGAGAGATGTTGGCATTTAAATTTGCCAATTTGCATTCTGTTTAGAGTTAATACTGCACTCCCCAAACGCCACACACAGGGAGGGATGTTGACTGGTTATAGATTTTGTTTACACCCTACTGCTGCTGGAGGATTTGTCTTGGCTGCCAAATTGAAAATTGAATTGCCTCTTTCCAAAATGCAGAGGAGAACTAACTTCTTACACCTGGCAGTTGTTATTTGCTGCTAATTTCATTATTTGGCCAACCACGGCTGGGAACATTGGCACTAAAACCTGCCAATTGCTATTTGCTTGAGAACTTTTTCAATGGCTACTCCACACCACAATAGGATGACTTTGACATTTTCACATACCACTTGCACTTGTTTTGAAGGTTTTAATTTTAAATCATCTTGGTCCCTCTTTACCCAATGCAGGGGCATAAGAGGCTTCAGAATTGCTAAACACAACAGGGAGATGCTGGCAAAAGTTGTGGAATTTGCTTACACCTTCTACTTTGAACTTGCTGAAGGGAGTTTCTATGCTCTTTCATTTTTGTACTTGATGACACACATCAAGAAATTTAAATCTTCACTCAAACCAAGTTTCCAATTAAACTCGAGCTAACATTGATATACATTACTGTGAATTAAGACCATTTCACCATAAAATTAATGCATTTATCTAGGTCGGGACCAAAGTGGGTCCGGCTAACTTTTTGTTTGTTTTTATGCAACTAACCTTCAAAATGCCTCACGAACCTTAAACATACCTCTAGAATCGATCGACACCATTTTTCGGATCATTAAATGGATTTTTGCAACTTTCAGGCGCTTGCGCCACATTTTTGCATTTAATCGTAAAGATGTAATTTTCAAACTGGTCAAAACACCTTTCTGGACTTCGCAAACTGACAGGTATGTACTCTAATATACAAACATGAACTTTGCCAAGCGGTTTCTCAAGACAAATCCTGAGTGAAGAAATATTAATGGTCAAAGATGACCAACTGGCTTTGTCAGCACTGCGGACTTGATAAAGTCAATGCGCAGGGAACTTATGATGCCTTTCTTAAAAATATCAAACGATCTCTTTAGACCCTCAAATTTGAGGCATAGGTACCTTGAAGTATATATCAAAACTTAGAATTCTCAGTTCGACTGGGAAGCTGATAGGGTGCAAATGGTGCGCTCATGAAAATAGCAACTTTAACTGATGTAGCAATGAAAATACGGAACACTGAATAAGGAGGCTCAAGAAACCCTTTTGAAAACCGATCAAATGGATTGGTAGGAGCTTGAAATTTGAAACATAGATTTTCTTTTATACCAGCAATAGCTTGGAAAAAACATTTTGACATGACATTCATCGGGGCATCTTTTACAAATGTGCAAAGCGAGGCTCTGACTAGCTCCTGAAATAGGGACCTATGCAAACCATAAACTACAAATGGATTTAGCTTGCCAAACTGAGCAAATGGATTCACAGGGACTTGAAATTTTGCATGTTGACTCACATTTATGCATACAATTTAATACACCTTGAATTTCACCATGACAATAAACCAGTCAAAATTGATAGGCGCTCAAAGTAGGATACTTAATAAAATATGCAGTTGTACCTAACATGCACTTTCAGCTCACCCCTTGAAATGGGTACTAAATAATTTGATCCAAACTGAATTCTGAAAGTTGCAAAACACTTCATAGGCCAAATGAAAGGTATAGGACACATTTCCCAAGCCTTACCCTTTGAAAATCAACTGGCTCCATTTTACCCTCTATCTAGGCCACCTGAATGAGATTAGGTGCCTTTCTGAAAATGCGAATAGAATTTTTTTGAAATGGGCCTCTCAAATTACTCAAATTTAATGAGTCCCAACAGAAGATTTAAGTTGTATTGCCAAGTTGGCCAAGTTTTTGAAGATGTTGATGCATTACGAGTATGGAGGGTTAGTTATTATAAATAACTCACCTATCGGGGACTTTCTCAAGTTTCTTAAGTTGCTGAAAAATCAATCCATTATCATCATTGGAAAGTTGTTTAAGTTTTGAAAGAGCCCAATAAGGATGCCAAAAGAGTTCACTATCAGCAACTTGCAACACTATTCACAAATGGTCAATAAGTTAAAAACGATCCAAAATCCAAGTCATTCCATCATTGACATTTATCGGTTAGGTGATGCAAATCAGTTAGAAAGGATTGAGAAAATTTTGAGGCAAATGCATGCATTTGGTGGGTGTAAAATAAAATTCCACAACCCTTGCTGGCATTCTTCCTACCCGCACAAAAATGGAAGCTTCAAAATAGCGTATGGACATGCATCAGGATATATTGGTATTGAGAGTTATGTCAGATATTATAGTTGAAAATGTGATGGTACATATGAATGTCAAATGTGGAAGCTTACACAAAGGCATGCAAATTATTTGTCAAGTGCTTCAATGAGATGCCATCACACCAAAGTATAGATGCATTGAATAATATTTAGAAATGTGCAAAGAAATGCCAAATCAAAGGTGTAAGGATAGGCGAGGTGATATCAGATAGTTTACTTGGTTTACAAAAAACCAATACATATCACTATCGGTGAATTGGTTGGCTTCACTTAAATACCGACACATTAAAATATAGTTAGTTCATCTCAAAGCCGGTTTTAGTTCAAACTGTTGAATCACTCGTACGTTATACTTATCGACAAGTTAATTTCTTCCCACAAGCTACTGATGAAGTGTAGTCACGAAGGATAAGTGAATTTATCAGCAAGTTAGCCAACTTTCACAAATCATAGACAAAGGGAGTTTTCTCGTTTGTTTTTGAAGGCCAAAGAGGAGCTAGTTATAATAACTACTTCATCGAAGCATTGTGTGCAAATTCACCAAGAAAACTTTAGAAACTTTCAAGCTAATGCATTTCATGCAAGGCATAGAAGATGCTCCAAAATTATGAATGCCTTAAAGAAACGTAGTCTCATGGCGTACGATGATTGCAAGATATGCACAAAATGAAGACTTGAAATGTGAAGCGGATTCCATTAGCAGGTGTATAGCCAAAATCCACAACCTTTACCAGTAGTTCACTCATGACAATAGTGGAAAGTATCATAATCAGTTCTAGACATCCATCAAAGCATAAAGGCCAAAGGATTTTTGCCATATGTTATAGTAGCAATGACCATGGCGCCATGCATGTAAAATGTGGAAGCATGGCTGAGGCATGTGAAATATTCGACATGATATATCAAATAAATACGGTCTCATCACAACATATACAGAGAATGGATTTGTTGAAAAGGATTTATAAACTTTCAAGCAAATGTCGTTGACTGATGTGAAGCCAAAATCCACAATTAGCACCCTCCTACCCACGCCTATGGCAATAGGAGTTCTCAGACAGGTTACAGACATCTATGAAAGCATATTAATTTTTATCCAATGTTGTAGTTGCAATTTCCACAAATCAACATGCATGCAAATTATAGAAGGGAGAGGTGTTGTAATGGACTATAGTGATTGCAAAATATGCACAAGATATTTTTTTTGAAAGATCTCTGAAAAATCTCAAGCAAATGTAATCAGCTAGTGTGTAATCTACTTCCTGTACTAGTGTCTTCACATCATGAGCCATAATGAAGATTTTGAACAAAGTATGTTCGATGTAAAGTATTGACGGATTATTTTGTGATAGAAAATATATTTCCAAGACAATTCATGAGCATGCAAGATGGCAATGAAGGATTTGACATAGTTGCAATGTGTGTCCTTGAAAGAGAGATGTTGGTGATATGGTTATGAGTTTGAATGAAGTGGATAAAGATTGCAAACCACCTCAAGAAGATGAAGTATCTCATCTCCTCCAAAGTGACAGGCTTCAAGATCTCATTTTGAAAAAGTGTCACTTGATGTAACTAAAGTTAGAATTTGGATCTAATGTTTGTAAAAGTTAGGTAAATCCTAAATTGTCTCCAAAAAGAGTAGTTATCCCAAGTGATTAACTTAGATAGTTATTTTAAGTGATTTGATCTCCAAGGGTAGTTATCCTAAGTAGTTACAAGGTAATTATTTTAAGTGCCAAAGTTGGGTAGTCACTTTAAGTAACTATTTTTCTAAAAAGAAAGTTAGTTGTTCCAAGTTGGTGTACTTAAAGAGTTAGTTATTTTAAGTAGTTATAAAAGTGGTTAAGGTAGTTACCTTAAGTGGTTACTAGCCTCACTTATATATACTTCTTTGTAATTCAATCAGGGGGGGACTCTTACAGAAGGGAAGATGCTAGAGAACTTTTGTTTTTTACATTTTTGCACATAATGCTTTTGAACTTGTATATTTTCAAGAGAACAATGAAGAATGCATGAAGTTCGTATGTCTTGAATGTTCTCATAATTTATTATTACTAATTTCTCATATTTTAAATTAGTAATCCACTTTGTGTATTGGTGAAATCCATTGGTTTTCAATTCCAAAATATATGCATTTTGATGAAACACGTCATTTCCTAGTATCCTGAAATGTGTGTGTTAGTACAACTTATTTCTTCGTATGTTGAGGTTTTTTGTCTTTCTTTCATCAACATCACATATCTAAAGCATATCTCATGCTTAAAACCCTTTTGTAATTGTTATTCATTGTGAATCTCAAATGGTATTCGTATGTCTGTCATTAGAGTTTCTATTATTCACCTTTCTTTAGTTTAGTTTTGTCTCCTTTTTGTACTTTCAAGTAAAAAGTACATAAAAATCCTAAAAACCCCCATCATATGAGGGAGCTGCCCCTCTCAAATGTAGAGGAAGATTACCTCTCAAATGTAGAGGAAGATTATGGCTTCACCACAATCTCTCCAACTGTTGGAATGGTTTTCACTTCTCTTCGGGCGAACATGGTCAATTTTGAAGGAGAATTCACGGTGACAAATCTGTTTACCAACAGGCTGCAAACCAAAATAAATTATATTTTTATATACCTAGTTGTTACAGGCTATGTATATATAAGTAGTGTAGTATGGACTAGAGTGGGGGAGTAGATTTTTGTATCAAACTTTTGTATCATTGATAATGTTATTCTTTGTTAAATAAAATTGGTGTTTGTATGATTAGTCCCATGTATAAAAGCTTGTATTTGATCATCCAATAGACTAAGGAGGTAGGGCCCACTTCTTGGGATATTTGGTGATTTCTATTAATTTAGCAGTGCGTTTATTTCTGTTCTTTTGTTGAATGTTGTTTCTGTGTTCATTTAAATTTTGTAATCATTATAAGTTGTTGTTACTGTTGCCAAAATTATTTCAATCCGCAATAGGTTTATTTTCTAGCTGCATTTCATCCCCACTCAGTTTTCTACCTACAATGCTTGTGTAGATAGCTACAACACTTTTTGCAAGCTTACGATACCTAGATTGATACATAGACCAAGATAAATCTAGTTATTTGCCCCAGTTTTGGCCTATCACCCGGTGAGGAATCAAATTCCACTAAGATTAAACAGTCAAGGCTTGGTGATTCAGAGGGTCATGGGAGCATTAGGTGATATTTTGTATCGATACTTATTGAGTTTTGACTAATCCACAAGCTCTATTTTCACAAACATTACAATTTTGTACTTATATATACATACATACATACATACATATATACATATATACGTATATACATATATACATATATACATTTACATATATATACATATATACATTTACATATATATACATATATACATGTATACATATACATACCATGTATGCATATGTATATGTATATATGTAAATGTATAGATGTATATATGTATATGTATATATGTATATATATGTATACATACATACATACATACATACATACATATATCTATCTATATGTATGTATGTATGTATGTACATATGTATATATGTATACATATATACGTATATACATACATATATATATAAATATAGATATATGTATATCTGTATATATATGTATATATATGTATATGTGTATATACATATATATACATTATATATGTACACACACACACACACACACATATATATATGTACATATATGTGTGTATATACATATATATACACATATGTATGTATATGTATATACATATATATACACATATGTATGTATATGTATATATATACATATGTATACACATATGTACATATATGTATATATACATATGTGTTTATATATGTGTATATATATATATACATATATGTATGTGTGTGTATACATACATATGTATATGTATATGTATATATATACATATGTATATATACATACATATATATGTATATGTGTGTGTATATACATATGTATGCATGTATGTATGTATGTATGTATGGATGTACGTACATCCATACATGCATACATACATACATACATGCATACATATGTATATACACACACATATACATATATATGTATGTATATATACATATACATATACATACATATATATATATATATATACATATACATATATATAAACACATATGTATATATACATATATGTATACATACATACATACATACATACATACATACATACATACATACATATATACATACATATATAGGCAACAATGCTTATATGACATGTTCTATCTCTACATGCATGTTTACATTCTATATGATTTTTTATGATGCTTTGGATATATTATGATGCTTATGTGATGCTTTATGATATTGATGCATGTAATGTAATGATGATTTTGTATGAGGTGCACATGATATTATGACTATATAGATGCTTAATTTTATGGATGTATGTTTTTTTAGCTATGATGCTTATAATGTGATGAAATTTTGATGGTCATATGCTTCTAATGTATGCAATACCTTGCTTTACTTTACGATGTTGCAATATATGCCACTTACGATTATCCTAATATGATGAACTAATGGTGAATGCTTATAATCAAATGATTATTACGATGCATATGTGTTGCAACCCGATTCTAACATGTTTTTGTATGCATGATGACATGACTTATATTTTTGTGTTTTTGAGATGCATATATATGATGGTTCTCTAATATGTGATGTGATGATATATGTTTATTATTATAATCATTATATGCTACGATATGATGTAACATGTTTGTGGATGCCGAATGCACTTTTTTTTTTTAGAGTACTAGACTGAAATGCTTGTAGGGACCGATGAAAGAAATGTTGGCCAAAGGAATGAATTAATGAGAATAGTTAGTGATTTGAGGAAGGAATTGATTGATCAATTTTTGATTGATCTAGAATAGAGGAAAGATTATTCAGCTTATATAGTTCTTTCACTAGTGTACAACAATATCATCATTGGACCTTATTATATGGAAAATGGGGATGTTTGCATTGAGGTGTAGAGACCAAGGTGTTGATGTTATATCATTGTATTAACAGTCACATTGTAGACATGGAATATTTCCATCCATTCAAGGTCTTGTGTGTTAAAGGCTGGGGTATGTGTGACTGTAACAAGCATATCAATCTATGACCTTAGATTTTCATAAGATATTTGTCGAATGAACGTGCCAACACAGACATCTAAAACACTCTTGCCCCAAAACTTCATAAAAACATCCTACAAATAGAAAATAAAATAAGATCATGAACCATACTCACTCTAATCACTTGTGGATATCTTTTAGTAGTATGGGAACATAACCTAATATACATCAATGAAAAGATAAGACTTAACCAAATGATTCAACAACCATGATCTTTTGTCAACATCGATTATTTGTGTTATGATTATGGTGTCTAGTTCCAAAAATGAAATACCCAATGTAAGACCGATCCATCTATTTTTTAGTGTACCTTCTATATAAGACAAATGGTAGTTGATGAAAATTAATGTTTTTTTATTAGACATGTGATCAGTTTGATCACATAGTAGATTGATAGATTTGTCTGTTAGTGCATGATTTGTAAGTCTATTCCATGCTTGTGTCTTCTAAAATATTTTTCGTTGCAAGGTTATAACTTATTATAAATTGCGATTGATGCCTTTTTGTGTTTTTGGTAGTTTTATGACTTAATTTTTTTTTAAGAGTTATTTGATTATTTTTTTGTCCTATCAAGGTTTTATAATGTTTTTGCAACTTTCTTCAAGACAATTTTGTGAATATTTTTTTATTTTTTAAGAATTTTTTTTGATTTTTTTAGGACATAAAAAACCTAAAGGTATTTTCCCCCAATAAGGTATGAGATTTCTTATTTGTGGACATAAAATGTTAGGCTCTCTCTTTATGATAGGTGTATAAAAGGCAACGACATGAGATGTCATCCAATTCCAAGCCATGAAGGGTATCAAAAATTTTATTAGGGAAATGGATAAAATGGATTTTTATTATGAGTACTTAAAAATTTATTGTGACAATAGAGACAATTCAGATAGAATGAAGATATAAGGTAGAGAAAAGATATCTTACTCATAATGCTAGTTTGCTAGGTTTTTACAATGGTACTTACTTGACAACTGTTTACCAGGTTTTTAATATAGGGAAAATTATTTCTCTTTACTTTTTTGCTTCTTTTTTAGTTTTTTGGTGTCACACAGAACACTTATTTACTAGGCTTTCATCAAGATAACTATTTTATTTATTATTATTATTTTGAATTTTGTGTTTTTTTTGTGTTTTTAAAAGGATTCTCTAAGGGTTATGTATAGAATTTGTGAAGGTGGATGTTGTTAATGGGCTCCTATAGTGGTTCACCTTCTAAAGTATCTAATTGATAAGCACCAAATCCATATGAAGTTGTGATAATGTATAGACCCAACAATTTGGCTCAAAATTTTTCTAGCTTCTCTCAATCTATTAAGTTCATTTGGTTCTCCTTTAGGACTAGGTCACCAATCTCAAAGTGGTAAAATATAACCCTTTTATTGTAGTTGTGGCAAAGATGATTTCGATAGCCTTGTAAATGGTTAAGTGCAACTTGGAATTTCTTGTCCAACAACTCTAGCTCTTGTAGCTCGGACACATAATTTTGTTCCTCATTTATGAAGCATTGTAATGAAAACCCTCAAAGATGGTAACTTGACCTTTATAGGCAAGATTTATTTAGATCAATAGACCAGGGAGTGGGGTGTAGCATCAATGGGCAAGTGAATACATGTTTGATATGCTCATAAGGTAGGGTTAAGTTGGATATGCCAATCTTGATCAATATCATTAGCAATATTTTTTAAGATTCTCAAGATCATCTTATTGGATGCCTCAACTTGACCATTAGATTGAGGGTAGAATGGTGTGGCAAACTCGTGTTGAATTTGGAATTTATCAAAAATTTCTCAAACATCTTGATTCTTGAAGAGGCGACCATTATCTATGATAATGGTGAGGGGGATACCATACCAAACATATGATATAATTGAGAATAAAATTTGTGATCTATTTATTAGTAATGTATGTAAGAGGAAAGGCTTCGATCCAGTTCATAAAATACTCAGTGGCAAGGAGGATAAACTTGTGGCCATTGGCAAAAGCTGGGTGGATCTTGCCTATGAGGCAGAGTGCCCATTGAGTGAAGGGCCAAGGAAACAAGAGGGGTTAGATATCCTATGTTGGTACATCAATTCAATTCCCATGGATCCGACATTCCTCACAAATTTGTATGCATTTTATTCCATGGTGGTCCAATAATATCTAGTTCTTAAGAGATTTTTAGATAGGGTTGAACCACTTGAATGAGCTCCATATATACCATCATGTACCTCATATAAAGTCATTTTTGCCTCATTATAATTGAGACATGTAAGAAGTGTATTGTCCAAACTCCATTAGTATAGGGTTTCATAGATAATAATGTAACGAGAGGCTTGGCATATGAATGTTAGGCATTGGTTGTTTGATATGTTAGAAGGGATAATTTGGTCATGAATGCATTCATATATGTCATGGTACCAATTAGAGTTGGAACCAATTGTTTCACACACAAGTTTATATGGAAGAACACTGAAAGTGGGAGTTTTAAGTTGTTCCAGTGAGAATTTGCAATGTGGTGCATTATTGGGTATGCCAAGAAGAGATCATATTGTTGCTATGCCTATTGTTGCTTTGTTCTACACTCTAGGTATTTTTTTGAAGAATATATCATTAAAGTACTTCTTAAAATCATCCACCATCATCTTGTATAGAATGAGATTCTCATATTTGGTCACATAATCATAGTTGACTTGTTTAATGATAAGTTGAGAGTCAATGTAGACATGTAACTATTTGATTTATCATTTGATAGACATTTTAAGCTTAATGACGAGGGCCTCATATTCTATAATGTTATTTGTGCAAGGAAATGCTAATCTGTAGGCTTTAGGGATCACATCCCCTTCAGGTGTGAGAAAATAAACTCTTGCTCCTAAACCATGTTGTGTGTATGATCCATAAAAATATAGCTTTCATTCATTGGATGTTGTTATTGCAAAGTTATCTCTCATTTAGAAAATTAGATACCAAGGGATGTTTTACGGTTGGAGGAGCTTCTGCGAGTTGGCCAACTATGACTTGTGTGAGAGTTGAGAAACACAACACCACAGGAGCCTAAAGATCTTCTGCAAGCTGAATAATCTATTACAAGGAGAAGCAAGGAAGCAAAAATAACTAAAAGAAAAACACAGAAAATATGCTCAAAAAGATGAGAGCTCAATAGTCAAAAAAATGTGTAATGTGATAATAATACAAGGAAAAGAAAATTAACCTCTAATTGGTCAAGAAACCCTAAAAGGGAAAACCTAGGCTTGCACATAATAAATAATAAAATAATTAATTATTATGCACCTAATGTTAGCTTAAGTGTAAAAAGAGATAATAGGGAACTTAAAGAATTAAACAAATATTGTTTAATTAATCAAGTAAAGACCCGATTACTCTAACACCCCCCCTTAAGCTAGACTTAGGGAGAAGCTAAAACCTATAACAACTGCTGAAAGTAGGAAAGATGGGTCCTGACAACAAGGCCCGATCAGGTACCCAAATACAATGAAATCTCTATGAAACGGAGAAAAAAGAGAAAACCCCGTGGGAAAAAACTCCTCTCCAAAAAGAGATAAAAGAACATGCTGAAAGAAGAAGAAGGAAGGAAGGCCTCATAAAGACCCCCCAAGGACAAATTCCTTCACCCCAAGCATAGAGCACAATTGAAAATAGCGCGATGATGTAAAAGGTTTCATGAAGATGTCTGCAACCTGCTTGGCAGTGGGAATGTACTCCAGAATGAGAGAACCATCCTGAATCAACTAGCGGATAAAATGCATGTGAAGCTTAATGTGCTTCATCCGCTGATTCTATACCAGGTTGCAGGAAATATGAATAGCATTCTGATTGTCACACCAAAGAACAGTGGGACTATTAGGAGGAAAACCAAACTCAATGATCAACTATCGAAGCCATAAGATCTCCTGACTGGTGAGTACAACAACTTGGTACTCAGCCACTCTAGATGATAATGCATGAGCAATCTGCTTCTTGCAAGACCATGTGATAGGACTAGAGCCAAGACAAAAAACAAAGCCAGAAGTAGATTTCCAATCAGTGACATCACCAACCCAATTTGAGTCAGTGTAGCCAACAACGTGAGGTTCCCCTGATGTGTAGTGAATGCCATGAGAACTCGAGCCCTGAATGTACCACAAAATACATTTGGCATATTGCCAATGAATCTCATGAGGATCATGGGAGAATCGAGAGACAAGGCCAACCGCAAAGGAAATATCAGGATGGGTGTGAGTCAGGTACAACAAACTGCCAACCGACTGCCTATAAAGTGTAGAATCTACTGAAGGAGTGGGACAAGTAGGAATCAAAACAACCCCTGACTAAAAAGGAGTGGGAGCAGGCTTGCAATCAAGCATACCAAAGCATCGAAGCATGTCAAGAGCATACTTTTGTTGGTAAATGTAGATCCCATCAGAAGACTAAATCACCTGAAGACCAAGGAAATAGTACAGAAGACCAAGGTCCATCATGTCAAACTGGTCCATCAAGGCTCGCTGAATATGCTGAATCATACAGGTTGAGATACCTGTGATGATGAGATCATCAACATAGAGTACAAGAATCATGATCTCACCCTCAAGAAGCTAAATATACATTGTGTGATCAGAATGACTACAGGTGAAACCAATGGAGAGAAAGAAAGAATCCATATTCTCATACCAAGCCCGAGGGGCTTGTTTGAGACCATACAATGAACGCCAAAGTCTGCAAACCAAAGAAATGTCCTACACAAATCCTTGAGGCTGCTCCATGTAGATTTCCTCTTGTAGGTCCCCATACAAGAAGGAACTCTTCACATCCATCTGAAAAATAGGCCATCCCTGAGAAGCTGCAAGAGATAGTACAAAGTGAATAGAGTTCATCTTGGCGACAGGGGCAAAGGTCTCGAAGTAATCAATACCCTCAACCTGTGAGAAACCCTTTGCAACAAGACATGTGTTGTACTTATCAATGGAACCATCAACAAAATACTTAGCGTGATACAACCAGCGACACCTAACCATCTTTCTACCCTTAGGAAGAGGACAAAGATCCCAAGTATGATTCCTCATCAAAGAAGAATACTCCTCCATAGCACAATCCCACTCAGGGTGTCCTGAAGCCTCTAAAAACTTCTGAGGATCATCTAAAATGGTATGACTTAAAAGACTAGAACCTAGAGTATGAGAATGGGTGTGATGAGTATCTGAAGGATCACCGGCCATAGAACCTACCGCCTCAATAGTAAAGTGAGCCCACTTGGGCATCTGAGGTGGAGCAGGTGGAGATGGGGATGGTGGATCATCAACACCATCATCAGAATCATCCTCAAAATAATCCTCAAGAGATGCAGTGGAAGGAGTAGGCAGATGAGTAGACACTGAAGTTGGGGTATCCAATGTGGGAAGGCGCTCATCAAACTGAACATCCCGTCAAAACATGACCTCTCTGGTATTAGGATCAAACAACTTGTACACCTTAACATCCCCACAATAGCCAACAAAAATGAGGGGTTGGCTCTTCTGCTCCATGGATTTCCTCTAAGCATCAGGAATAAAAGCCCATGCCTCACTGCCAAACACTCAGAGAAAAGAAACATCAGGCTTGTCATGAGACCAAGCCTCCTAAGGAGTCATATGTCGAATCACCTTTTGAGGCATCTGATTCTGAATATAGTTGGCACAATTGACTACCTCAGCCCAAAAAGACAAATTCATGGACCTGGACTGAATCATACAATTTGCCATCTCCCGTAAAGTTTTGTTCTTGCACTTAGCAACACCATTCTACTGAGGGGTGTAGGGAATAGTAAACTGATGCTGCAAACTATGCTCAGTGCAAAAATCTCTGAAAGCCTGATTCACATACTCCCCCCCATTATCTGTACATATCCGTCGAATAAAACAGCCAGACTACTTTTGTACAAATGTCTTGAAGCTTTGAAATGAATCAAAGATATCAGACTTGTACTTAAGAAAGTACACCCATGTACGTCTTGAGAAGTCATCAATAAAAGTGAGTACATACTTGGCCCCAGAAAAAGAAGGAGTGGGAAATGACATGAGATCACTGTGAATCAACTCCAAGGGTGCCAAAGCATGAGGGGCTCTTCCCTTTGAAAAGGGATCTCTGTGATGCTTGCCAAGCACACAACCATGACAAACACCATCAGTGCAGGAAATCTATGGGAGCCTAAGAACAAGTGCCTGTGTACTCATCTGCTAAAGATATATGTAATTGACATGGCCCAAGCACTAACGCCAAATCTTACTCATTGAATCTGCATGTGCTATAAGAGATGAACCTGCATCCACAGAGGGCTCAAATCCATCAAATGTGTACAGACGAGATGTAGTATCAACACTCCCAGTAGCCACAACCAAATCAGAGTCATGGAGGTCCCGAATAACCACATCATGTGGTGAGAAACCAATTGTCTTACCAGAGCCAGAATGGAAAATCTGATAAATGGATAGGAGGTTCGTTGAGATGTCAGGGACAACCAGAAAATCTTGCAGAGCACCCCCATCCAAAGAGATAGAACCTAAACCTAAGATTGAAAGCTGAATTGAGTCACCCACTGCAATCTATGAAGTACCACAAGAGGCAAGAGAAGTAACCAACTGCTGAGTGTGAGTCATATGGTGAGAAGCACCAGAATCAAGTATCCATGTGGACCCATAGGTCGAAGCTCAAGTAGTGAGAGCATGACCTTTCCCTGTGGAAGGAGAAGACACCTGAGGTGAGGAGATGTGATGCTGTTGCATGGCTTCCTCTAAAGCCTCTAAGCATTTCCAACACCTGGAAACTGGATGTCCTTCCTTGCCACAAAAACTGCAAGTGTCTCTTGATTTCTTCTTAATCTTGGAGGAAGACTCACCAGACTGTGAAGATTTCCCATGTTTCAGAGGAAATGGTGGTGAGAATCAGACTTAGGAGAAGGCTTGGAGGAATGCTCACTGTCTGCAGAATTCTTCTTTGGCTTCAGTTTTTGCTTTTTCTTCTCCTTAGAGGACTGAGCAACCAATGCTTTGTTCTTGGATCTTGAGAGCATATCTAGCTGAGAAAGATGAGACTGATCATGAGACAAATGCTCACAAAAAATATCAAAGGTAGGCATGGTGAAACGAGCACCCAAGCATCCAGGGTGGAGTAGAAAGCAGAGGTAAAAAACTAAAAAATGACCTCGAAGCTTTGAAAGAATCAAGTGAATGCACTCTGTGTCTGTCTTGATCTTGCCACATCCTTGAAGAACATATCTGGTAGTCTTGAACTTGTTCAAAAAATCCTCAATGGTGGGAAAGGAATCAGGTGATAAGGAAACCAACTCTGCCTCAATCTGTAATGCCTGAATCTCATTAACCCTCCCGAAAAGAGACTCAAACTTCAACCACATAGCCCGAGGAGTGAGAAACTCATCAAGGTGAAATAGAAGACTATTAGAGACATTCAAAGAGAGTAAACCCATGGCCTCATCCATCTTGTTTCTATGCTGAAGAAGCTCATAAGGATGCTGCAAGAGAGGCTAAACCTCATCCAAACAAGACCACAACCCTCATGCCCGGAGAAGCCTCTTGATGCGGGGCTTCTAGGTGTGATAATTGTGTGAAGTTAAGAACTCAACTGAAGGATTTGCCATGAAAACTCTGCACTTGCACCTGCTTGTTGGTTTTTTTTATTATGTGATCTTTTAGAATAGACATAAGATGCAGAAGGGTTTGTTTGTTTTGAGAGTTTTGGTGTTCTTGATTTTTGAAATAAATGATAGAAACCGAGAAAAAAACACCCCCCCACAATAGATAAACCCAAACCCTAGGACATACTGATGAGAAGGAAGTAGTGCATAAGCAAAAAAAATTTCAAACTGAAATCTCATGTACCTGATAAACATTATGAGAAACAATATCACATATCTGAATAGATAATGCTGAGAGCTTTCCAACGCCTATTCATTTTTGAAAAACGGAGTCCGTTTTCCCATTCTACAGCCCTGGAAGTGCAGAAAAGAGACCCAACTTTGACTGGAAAAAAGTATAGTCAAACAACAGAGTCAGAAAAAAAATTCAACACCACAAGGTCCGGCTCGGAACCAACTTTCTTCCACCTATTTGTTTTCCAAAAAATGACTCCGGATGCCCAAGATATGGCCAAAAAATGAACCCCCCCTCAAAAAGGCAAGAGGGTGGTGGTGGTGCTTGGGCAGTGCTTCGGGGAGGAGCGGTGAAGTGGTGGGGTTGCAGAGGAGGCGGCTGGGCATAGGGAGAGGCTGGGCGGTGGCAGCGACAACATATGGAGAGGTTGGGCAATGGGCGCAAGGAGATGCTGGGCGGTAGCGGCGGGGTCGGCAGGAGGCCGGTGGGGGCTGAGACTGACAGGTCTGGTCGGCCGTACGGACAGCTGGTGGCCAGACTGTTAGAGGTATAGTACCTGCTGAACTGCTAAAAAGCCTTCCAAAAAGATTTTTTTTTCGCCTTTGCAAAAACTCTTGATTTTTTTTTTTTTTAATTTAAAAATAAAAAATAAAAAATTCGGTCTGCATGCCATTAAAAGGCAAAAAATTATTTTTTTTGAAATTTTTTTCTTGAACTGCGTGGCAAGGTCATACAGCCTGGTACTGAAGAAAAAATTACCCCTAGATGCTCAAGAGTCAAAACTAGGCAAGTTTTATATGATAATAGGGATTTTTGGGCCTTTTGAGCATAATGGTGAGGTCCGTTTAGGCCCAAAGTGCTCAGAAAAAAGACCTATCCCTAAGTACGAAAGAAAAACTTTTTGAAACCCCAGATCTGCTTCCAATGCAAAAATTCTCAAAAGAAGAACAGATAGCTGCAGATCTAAAGCTCTGATACCATGTGAGAGTTGAGAAACACAACACCATAGGAGCCTAAAGATCTTCTGCAAGCTGAATAATCTGTTACAAGGAGAAGCAAGGAAGGAAAAATAACTAAAAGCAAAACATAACAAATATGCTCAAAAAGATGAGAGCTCAATATTCACAAAAATGTGTAATGTGATAATAATACAAGGAAAAGAAAATTAACCTCTAATAGGTCAAGAAACCCTAAAAGGGAAAACCTAGGCTTGCACATAATAATTAATAAAATAATTAATTATTATGCACCTAATTTTAGCTTAAGTATAAAAAGAGATAATAGGGAACTTAAAGAATTAAACAAATATTGTTTAATTAATCAAGTAAAGACCCGATTACTCTAACAACTTGTCCATGTATAGTTTTGTGATTAATTTATTTGATGTCAAACTCAGAATCATGACCCATTTAGCTAACCTTCCTATTAGAGCTGCCTTGTTTAGAAGGTACCTTAAAGGATCTATTTTGGTAATGAGCTTTGTCTTGTGATTCAATATTTAATGTGTTAGCTTCTAGGTAGTGAACACAACAGCGAGACCTTCTCTCTCAATCGGTGTATAATTAAGCTCGTATCCCACTAATGTGAAGTTGATGTAGTAGATAGTCCTTTCTTGTCCTTTGTAATCATTTTGTTCAAGGAGGGCTCCTAGTGTTTCTTTCATAAATGATATGTACAAGATTATTGGTCTTCCTTGTACCGATGACATCAATACTAGTGGTGAAAGCAAATACTCTTGGATTTATTAAAAGGTTTGTTTACATTTCTCTATCTATTTTAATGGTACGCTTTTGTGGAAAAGATAATAAAATGAGTGGACCTTATCACCAAGTTGAGCTATGAACCTAGAAATGGCTTGCAATTGACCTTGGAGACTTTAAAGTTTGTTAGGTATGTTGGAGGAGGCATATCTATGATTGCTTTTACTTTAGCAGGATCACCTCAATTCACCAATGAGAAACAATGATGCCCAAGATTTTTCCCAAGGTAACTTTGAAGATGCACTTCTTAGGATTTAGCCTCACTTTGTATTGCTCTATTCAGTTGAAGATTATTGCTAGGTCATCTAAATAACTACTTTTGAAAATGATTTTGCTAAGAGGTCATGCACAAAGTCCTCCATTAATGTATGCATCATATCATGGAATATTGTAGCCATGGCTCTTGATAAGTGAATATAATATTCTCAAGGTAGAAGGGCATGACATCCCAATAGTATGTTACCCACACACATGTGAAAGCCATTTTATGCTAATCTTCAGGTTCTATCTATATTAGATTATAACATAAAAAGTCATCCATTAATGATAGCATTCCATAGCTTGTTGTGAGGTTGACTATTATATCAATGTTGGGTAGTGGGAAATTATCTTTTGGACAAGTTTTATGTATGTGAGAGAAACTTTGCATGCCAATTAGACAAAGTGGGAACCACAAAACTTGAATCTAATTATGAATTCAATCACAACTCAATAGAGAATTATAATCGAAATCAACAAGAAAATAAATATCAATAAAATGATTAAACCAATGTCGATTCCAACACGCTTGAACTCCATTGTCCTTCTTCTTCTTGTGGGAATGTGGCTCTCAAAGTTGTGCTTTGGGAAATACCCGCAATATGTTAACACAAGAGTTACAAATTTCATGGTTCTAAGGTATTGGTTGTTGAAAGTGAATATTGATGTTGAATTTATAGATTTTGAGAGGTTTGTTTCGATGACGGAGATTGATTTGAAGACAAAACTAATCAGTGGTCAATATTCAATGAGATAAGTTAGTGAGAGATATTTACTCATTCTGACTAAACTTGATTGAGAGAATAACTCACTTATATAACTAGTCAAGAGATTTGATTGAGAGTGGAATTGAATTGATTAATTTTTTAAGAGAATTGATTGAATTGTTAACTAATTTGGTTGATTCGAAGATTAAATTGATTGAGCAGTTAGCAAAAGATGATTGGAGACTGACTGAGAGTCGTGGCAGTTAGGAATTCCACATGTGATGTAAGATAAAATATCATTTGACTTTGAGTTTTTGAAAATGTCACATAAAATTGAAATTAATGGGAAATGAATTGAATTTGAATTTGGAGGAAAATTTCATTTATTCAAAATTAAGATCAAATGACATTAAACAAATTTGTGAAATTTCTTTATTGAGAAGACATTGTTAGATAATTAAATAATTTAAAGAAATCTTTTAATTATGGGAAGAATAAAAATCAAATTTAATTAAATAATAAAGATCATTTAATTAAAGTGAATAATTGAGTCTAATTAAATAATAAAAATATTTAATTAATATTAGAAAGGGAGATAATTAATTGATTAAATGATTAAGAAATTAGAGAGATTATGAAAATGATGAGGAATATTAAGAGGAATGATTAGTAAAATTGGTGTTTGTAAGTGCGAGACAATTTTAGGTATCTACATTTTGCCCCTCTTTGAGACAATGTTCAAAGTAGCATTGTTTCAAAAAAAAGTGAAAAACATGCCCCAACATGTCGAGGGATGAAGGTAGATTGCCCCCTCAAGATATTTTTCATGCATTAAAGGTATGAATTATTTCTCAAAAGAAGAAGAATTTCATATGAGAGATAGAAGAATGGTTAGTTGGTGACATTTATGGGTTTGATTGGGTAGAAAAAATGGTTGGAGTGATTTGTAGATTAATTGATTGATAAAATTGATTGGATTTATTGAATTGATTAGATTGATGGGTAAAGATTAAGTCTAGTTTCAGGAATAACACATCCTATATAAGACAAAATGATAGATGATCGTTTGGTTTCAGGAAATACACATCTTGTATAAGATAATGATAGATGATTATCTAGTTTCAGGAAAGACACATCCTATATGAGACAAATGGTAGATGAATGCATCTGGTTTTAGGAAGGAAAAATCTTGTATAAGGCAAATGATAGATGAAAGTGTTTGGTTTCAAGAAGAACACATCCTATATAAGACAAATGGTAGATTGAAGCTGGATGAATGATGAAATATTATGAAAGTGATGAATGATTGATAAGAAGTGAAGAATGTTAGGGAATAGAATTGATTGATGAATAAAATAGTTGATATGAGGAAAAATAAAACTATCATGAATTCTTGTGCTCTTTAGGTAGGACAATAATTTCACCATGGAGCCTTATTATGTATCAATGGAGGTTTGTACACCAAGGTATAAAAGACCAAGGTGTTGATGCTTTCTCATTACATTAACAAACCTATAGTAGACAAGGAGTGTATCCATCCATTCCATGGTTGTTGCAATAAGGGTTGAGGTATGTGAGATAGTCACAAGAATAGTGATCCCTAATTTCATTTTTGCATAGGATATTTTCTAAATGAACATATCAACATAGATACCCAAAATATTTGTGCCCCAAGACTTCATGAAAATGCATTACAAACAACAAACAAAGACAAAGGATCAAGAACCATCCCGAATCCTCTAGTCACTTGTGGACATCCTTAAGTAGCATAGGAACATAATAAGACTGTTGGTAAGAGAAACTACACTGATGATCAAATGTTGTCATTGATGGCAACTTGAGTCAAATAGCCAATCTGCAGTTCATGATTCATTCATTTCGGAAGGTTGATTGAGGTCCAGTAAGAAGAATAGTGTATTCGACAATGTGTATAGTTTGGTGGTCAATGGATTATTTTGCTTTGTGGATCTTAGAGATTTATTATGGATATAAAATTTACCTTATTCCAGGTTTGTGGCCTCTGGTGTTAAGTTTGGTGTTGGTTAGAAGATCCGGTAAATAGTTTCTTTGGTAGAATAGTGTTTTGGTGTAGTAGTGTGTGAAAATTCATTGTGTGGATCATGTAGATTAATTTTGATGGTTGTTTGTGTATTCAGGGCCAATGAGATGACATATGGGAAGCATATGGACATTTTATTTTGGTCCACTTAGTTGTTTTTGAATCAAATTGAGATGACTTGGGTAACATGTTTCATGTTGCGTGTTATGTGGTTTTCACGTCGACATGGACTTGATTTAATTTGATGATGTAGATATATTAGTTCAATTGATATGATCATTTATCATATCAAATGGTGATGGAAAAAATGTGTATGAGCGATTTGCGCAGTTTCATGTGCGCGGTTGAGAGATTTGTGCTCCGATATAACATAGAATATTAGAACAGAGTAGAGTAGCAGAGAAGAGTGTGATAATGTGTTTTGCGCTTAACCAGAACTATACTCAGGCATTTTGTTGATGCTATTAAATAGTTCAAATTCTCTTTTATCTCTTATAATTATTTGTAAGGCAGTGAGCCTTTCGGGTTGTAGTCCTTATTTGTAATTAAGCAGTGAGCTCTAGGCAATGTGCCTAAATGCATGTGAATTCCCCTCTATAATATTATTATACTCTTGATCATAGTATTATAATATTGTGGGTCTCAATCCCACCATGGTTTTCCCCTTAACTAGGTTTCCACGTAAAAATCTTGGTGATATGGTGTTGTTGATCTTGGCTTTGTATTTCTGCACTTACTTTTCTCCATTTGCATAAAGTGGTTGTTTGGACAAGTTATTAGAGTTAAATTTGTTGAACACCAATTCGTCCCCCCCTCTCAGTGTTCCCTTGATTCCAAAAAAGACTCACTGGAACAAATGAGTCAATAGCCATACTAATCTTCTTACCAAGGATAAGTGTTTCTAGATAGGATGATTGTTTCATAGGATGCCCATTGTAGGAAAGATGTATCCATTAGGACATGATATTTGATAGGTACCTATTTTAGGAATGATGTATCTGCAAAGACACATTGTTTGATAAGGATGTTGAAAACTAATAGGCATTTGATTGGTTAAGTTGTAGGCTAGCTTGGTAGATTGTTTGTTGATACATGATTTGTTAAGCTCAATGTTTTACATGTTGTTTTGGTTGTGTTTGCTTATATGTTTGTCTTTGCAAAGGATAATTTATTATGAATAGTGAATGATAAAATGTTTTTAGGTTTTTTATTGTTATCTAATTTTTAGGGTTTTCAAAGTCTTTTTAAATTTATTTTTGATTTTTTTAGGATTTTTTTTATTGTTTTTGGATTTTAAATATTTTTTGATTTGTTTGGATTTTTAAGAATTTTTTCGATTTTTTTTTGTTTTTTGTTTTTTTATTTTTAAATTTTTGAGATTTTTTTTGAAAGATGTCTAGATCATTGATTAAGGTAAAAGACATTGTTGAATATTCTGGACAATTGAGAGGGCGGGCCGGGGGGGTGAATCGGTTGTATATTAAAAATGTATTACTTTTCCCACAGAAATAGATCTGACAACTTAAACCTCAAATTACTTAACCATGAACATATAAGAACATGAAAGAACACACACATGAAACACTGGATATGACATGGAAAATGCAAGAAGGGAAAGTCTACAGAGAATGTTGGTTCTCAAAATGAAGTTAAGATGATTTTTATAAAGATGGCTCACTACAAGAATGATCACTATAGGTGGGCTCACTACCCGATTAAAACCACCAAAAAAAAGGAGGGTTGACTACCTAGAGAAAGAAAGAAAGAATCCACCACAAAGGTACAACTACCAAAAAATTGCAATGTCAAAAGAAACCTTAGGCTCACTGCCATCGGTACTAAACAACATCAACAAATAATGATACTGATTAACCACTTCACATCACCAAAGATAGTTATTCCTTTTACAATCAACTTCCTTTAATTAATCCTTCTCATAATATTTCTTTACAACTATTCTTTATATATACTGATCTCCAGAATAGATTTTCCAAGTCGAAAAAGGAGATAATAAAACATATTTCAAAATAGGTCTTCACTAAGCATCCCTGCGATGGAAAGGAATGAGAAGTGGACCACACCACAATGCAATAACATGTTATCAAATGCTGCAATCACTGGACCAAAAGATAGAGCATCCAGGGTTAATTGAACTAGGAAATAACATGGCCAAAAACAAAAATATGGAGCACATCAACACGTGCTGAATTAGAATAACAAAGATACATGCATGAGAAGCATAAGTCCAAAAAATGCAACAAGAGAATTGAAAATGCAGAGCAATGTAGAGCTTTGCATAAATTTGCTAGACAATCACTATCATTACTGCATAGACTTCTGGGGCACAACTTCTAGACCACCAAAACATGAGAGTGGAATCTCAAGGAAATATACAACAACATTCCAACACATCATAAAAATATTTGCAATAAGTCAGAACTTTCAGAGAAAAACTAAACACTAAAACAAAATCAATACGTTGACATCAATGACAACCATACTGATACATCAATCAAATTTACATTTGCAACAACCTCCCCCTTTGTCATTGATGGAAATATTCATCAACAATAAACAATTTATCCAAAAAATTACTGAACAAAACTTCCCAAAAACTCTCCCCCTTTGACATCAAAGATAGCAGTGAACAATAAGTCAACTTAGAAATTGCACTGCTTCCCCTAAGAGGAGGCCCAAACATTAGCTTAGACTGAAATATGCATGAAAATATTCTGGACTAATGCACTGCTAAATGCACTTAGTTCAGACTAGGAAGGGGTATGACCCCCAACATCTGCTAGAGATACTCAAAAGTATCTTTGTATAATGGCTTCATAAAGATATCTACACCCTTCTCTTTGGTAGGTACATTTTCAAGTTTTACTTCAATATCCAAAACTTTTTCTCTCAAGAAATGATACCAAATAAAAATGTTTTGTGTTGGAATACACATCTAGGTTCTTAAAAATATTGATTACACTTATATTATCACACATTATTGAGATAGGTTCATCAAACAATTCACTAATATCCTTCAATGTTTATTTCATCTAAAGTACTCATGTACAACATGAAGCAACTACAATGTAATTAACTTCTACAGTTGATAAAGATACAAAATCTTGCTTCTTACTTAACCATGCAACTAACTAGGAGCCAAGGAAAAATGCTCCACCACTTGTACTTTTCCTATAATCAAGAATTCCTGCCTAGTCTACATCAATATAAGATTTCAGAGTAAAGATTGATCCTCTGGGATAGCACAATCTAGAATCTTTTGTTCC
Source organism: Cryptomeria japonica (assembly GCF_030272615.1). NCBI lineage: Eukaryota > Viridiplantae > Streptophyta > Pinopsida > Cupressales > Cupressaceae > Cryptomeria > Cryptomeria japonica. The sequence goes on along the minus strand of NC_081405.1, from coordinate 407,891,993 downwards.
CTTCAAGTGTTTGGATATCCTCTTTACTGCAATAACATGTGACTCTTTCGGTTCTTGCTAAAATCAAGCTGCAAGACAAACAACATACATGATATCTAGTCTTGTAGAAATTAGATATAAGAATCCTCCAATCATCGATTTGTATTTACTTGCATCAGTCTTAGAAGATTTATCATCATTAGTCAACTTACATCTGATAGTCATAAGAGTATACCAGTTTGGAATTCTCCAATCCAAACTTCTTTAATAATTCTTTGACATACTTTGACTAAGAAATGATAATGCCTTTATTGTTTTGATTCCCTTTCAATCCAAGAAAGAAATTTAACTCACCAATTATAAACCTTTCAAATTCCTTTATAATTTCACTAACAAACTTCTTGCACATGTCATCATTGCCTACAAAAATTATGTCATCCACATACATAACAACAATTAAGATTTTGATTTAAATTTGAAGTAGAGATTGCTATCAGTAGACACTTTTTGAAAACCTTGATTCATTAGACACTTATCTAACCTTCCATACCATGCTCTAGGAGTTTGCTTCAATCCATACAATGCCTTCTTCAATATGAAAACAATATTTGGATCATCTGATAAATTGAATCCTTCCAGTTGTTCAATGTAGACTTCTTTCAATTCTCCATTTAGAAATGTTGACTTCACATCCATTTGATAGACTTTGCAATCCTTATATGTTGCAAAAGCCTAAAATATCCCAATAGCCTTCATTCTAGCAATAGGAGCATAAGTTTCTTAAAAATAAATTCCTTCAACTTGTGTGTCAACCTAACCATGATAGCTCTATTTCTTACAACCTAACCATATTCATCCAGCTTATTCCAGAACACCCACTTTGTTCTAATAACATTCTTATCTGCTGGTCGAGGTACTAATTCCCAAGTTTGATTTTTCTCAATTTGATCTAGCTCTTCCTTCATCACTTTCATCCAATTTTGATCTTTATAGGCTTATTTAATTGTCTTAGGTTTAGACTCGGAGAGTAAACATAGAATAACTCGTTCTTTAGCAACTTTGCTTCTTGTAATGACTCCTCTATTTTTGTTTCCTATAATTTGATTTTTAGAATGGATTTTTTGTACATACCTTGGGGTTTTTGATACGGTTGCCAAAGAAACCTAAGTTTCTTTTTGCTCGTCTTCATCTCTATTCTTCTCTTCTCCTTCATCAGATTCATACCTTTCTTGAATACTTATTTCTTTTGAAATGTTCTCATCAATCTTCACATTTGCACTTTCAACAATTTTATTCAACCTCTTGTTATAACATCTATAAGCTTTTCTCTTCCTAGAATAACCAACAAATATACCTTCATCTAATCTACTATCAAACTTTCCAAGATTTCCTTCATCTCTTTGGATATAGCATGTACTTCCAAAGACTTTGAAATACTTTATATATGGGATCCTTGCATAACATAACTCATATGATGTCTTCCAAAACTTCTTGAATAGAAATATGTTAAGGGTATACATAGGTGTGTGTATAGCTTCTCTCTACTAAATTTTTAGTAGATTTTGTTCCTTGATCATAGTTCTTGCTTCCTCTTGAAGAGTCCTGTTCATCCTTTCAACTATGCCATTCTGTTGAGGTGTCCTAGGAGTTGATAAATATATTCCAGTTTCATATTTCTCATAGAATGTATCAAATTCATCATAAATAATTTGTCCTCCTCTATCAGGTCTTAGACACTTAATTCTTCTATCATCTTCATTCTCAAGTCTTTCCTTAAATATATTAAATTTTTCTAATGCTTCTGACTTCTCTCTTAGAGATCAACTTCATGTTCACAACAACAAGGAAGGAAAACTGAGAGGGAGAGTTCAATCCATTTTCACCAGATTAAAAAAATTAAGCACAATCTCAGATCTGATCAACTGCAGCAAAAAGAAAGATAAAAACAATAAAAGAAGCACACATAACACCAGTATTTTGATGTGGAAAACCTGGTTAAGGGAAAAACCATGGTGGGAACCTACCCACAATGAGATGATACTCTATAGTAGTATGTGTAAATATTACAATGATGAATGCACATGCATTCAGGAACACTGCCTAGATCTCACTGCTTAAATTACAGTGACCCAAAAGGCTACAACCCTCAAGGAAGGCTCACTACCTTACAAAGATATTCAAACTACAACCCAACAAAGATGAAGTGCAAAAATAGCATCTGCTAATGACTAATGATAATTTCGGTTAAGCTCATATGTTTTCCCTACAACACTCTCTGCTCAATACACCACACTGAAAGATGAATTCAATTTTTCAAACATACACCACTTTATGATAATATAGACTCAATGCTCACACCCAAATTACGTGAATATTACACCCATTTATACAAATCATCAACCTTGACTACAAGGTCGACCAAACCCTTAACACCTAATTATAAAATTACACCACATGATACATAAATCAATCATCAAACCAATACAATATCATAAAAAACATAGCATGGACCTAAATCAACTTCTCGAACAAGCACCATCACCAGAAGTATCTCCAAGATCAACCACAACATGTTACATCATCATAAATACCACATAACAAGAAGAATATCATCAGATCTATAAATCATCAAGAACACACACAATGATTAATGCAAATGAACAAAACAAATAGGACATGATTAGGAAACACCAACAAGCACGTTAGAACCATCCACAATAGCTACACCAACACCACTTAATTAAATCTTCATTGATCAACATACTAACACTCAAGAACACTTAACAACAACAACAACTCGAACAAGAAAGATAGCTTGCAGAGCATCAAATCATGAACCACCTGAAATGAAGATACACATAAACGTCCCAAATACTCTCCCAAATCCACAACACAAGATATGATCATACTAGAGCACAATGGATCAAACATCAGAACACTGCAACACTGAAGACTGAAAACCAATCTCCATACTAGAATCCTCAACTTGATCAAATCATCACATAGCATCATGGAATTAATAAAGAATGAAGTATCTCTAGTTTATTTAGCATTCCAAATAGATAAATCAACCAGATCAACTCACTGCAATCAATGGATCACCAAAACATTTCTCCGCAACACCAAAATATAGAAATATGTTGACATCAATGACAATAACATATCCTAGCAGCAACAATATCCAACAGTCTCCCCCTTTGGCATTGATGGCAACATATGAATGTGAAAAACAATCAATGAAAAGGACTAAATCGCCATCAACAAACTCCAACAAAATCCCCCTAAGATCATACACACAAAGCTTGAAAGATAAAGCAATTTTTCACATGCATCTCTCTCCCTTTGACAACAATGCCAACAACATAAACAAATAAAGCTTCTCTCCCCAAAATAGACAAACTCTAACTCTAAACCATATATTGAATACCCCAGCTGAGTAGCAACACCAACTTATCAACCAGAATAAGAAGATAAGACTTTGAAGTCCACCGGATCGATGCATCTCAATGCACCTAGTTCTCATCAGGAGGGGCAGAAACCCCTAACTTGTCTCTCAAATATACAAATGTATATGTAGGAAAAGGCTTAGTAAAAAAATCTGTAGTTTGATCCTTTGTAGATACATACTCCAGTTTAATTTCTTCATCACTAACCTTCTCCCTCAAGAAATTATACTTAATTGATATATACTTTGTTTTAGAGTGCAGTACCAGATTCTTGGAAATATTAATAGCACTTGAATTATCACAATGAATAATAATAGGACCGTCATACACAACTCTAATGTATTTCAACATCTAAACTACTTGAGTATAATTGCTAGTAGCAACAATGTATTCAACTTCAACATTAGATAGATATATAACATATTGTTTCTTACTTGCCCATGAAACCAAATTCTTCCCCGAAAATAAAACTCCACTGGTAGTGCTCTTCCGGTCATCTACATCACCTGCCCAATTAGCTTATCTGTATAGGCATGTATCATGAAATCATCATTCTTTGGATACCACAACCCATAATCAAAAGTTCTCTACAAATATCTGAAAATCCTCTTCACAATAGTAACACGAGTCTCTTTAGGATCAACCTAAAATTTGGCACAAAGACAAACAACATGCATAATATCTGATCTAGTCTGAGTTAAGTACATCAATCTACCAACCATAGATCTATACAAAGTCTAATTGACTTTCTTAGATTCATCTTGCTTAGACAACTTGCATCCAGTCACCATAAGAGTTCCAATAGGTTTAAAATCAATTAATCCAAATTTCTTCAATATTTCCTTCACACACTTAGATTGAGAAATGAAAATACCTTTACCGGTTTGTGAAATGTGCAATCCTAAGAAAACTTTCATCTCACCTATCATAGACATCTTAGATTCCTTTTTCATATCATCAACAAACTTCATGCTCAAGTCATCATCTCCTCTAAAAATAATGTCATCCACAAATACTTCAACAATCAAAATGTTATCATTCTCAATCTTAAAGTATAAGTTATTATCAGCAATACCTTTACATAATCCCAAATTCATTAAATACTTATCTAATCTAGCATACCAGGCTCTAGGGGCTTGCTTCAGTCCATACAATGATTTCTTCAATCTACATACCATGTCTCCTTCATCTGATAATGAAAATCCTTTTGGTTTCTTAATGTAGACTTCCTCCTCAAGATCACCATTCAAAAAGACTGACTTGACATCCATTTGATACACCTTGAAATTCTTGTAGGTAGCATATGCAATCAAAAATATAACAACTTTAATTCTAGCTACCAGAGCAAAAGTCTACTCATAATCAATTCCTTCCATCTGAGAGCATCCTTTACATACCAATATTGCTTTATTTCTCACCACTTCGCCAACTTCATTAAGTTTATTTCAGAACACCCATTTAGTACCAATCACATTCTTGTCTTTAGGTTTCAAAACAAGCTCCCATGTGATATTCTTCTCAATCTAATTCAACTCTTCCTCAATAGCTTTTATCTAATTCTCATCCTTACATGCTTCAACAATATCTTTAGGTTCAAACTTGGAAATCAGGCATATCTCTTCAGCAACAAGTCTTCTTCTAGTCATCACACCTTTATTTTTATGACCAATAATCTAATTCTTTAGATGATTTAATTTCACATACTTCGGAGTCTTCTGATTGTTTTGATTCTCAGGCTCTTGAACTTCTTCACTAGCAACAACAATATTCAGATTAACTATCTCCACCAGATCATTTTTCTTCAGGATCTCAGTCTGTGCAGGCTTAGAAACAATATCCTGATTATCAATCTCATATCAACATGCTCTGATCTTCTTCCCATGACATTCACCAACCTTCACATTTGCACTTTCCACTATCTTCTTCAACCTCTTATTGTAACACTGATAGGCCTTTCTCTTAGTATAATATCCCAAGAAGATTCCTTTATCATATCTTGCATCAAACTTTCCTATATCCTCATCTCTTTTGATATAACATTTGCTTCCAAAAACTCTGAAATATATAACTGTAGGAACATGACCAAATTATAATTGATAAGGAGTCTTACCAGAATCACCTTTTATATGCACCCAGTTGAATGTATAAACTGCAATGCTAACAAATTTTTCCCAAAAGGTTTGTACAACATTTCCTTCAATCAACATCGTCCTCGCAACATCTAAAATAATTGTATTATTTCTTTCAACAACTCCATTCTACTAAGGGATTCTAGGAGCAGATAATTGTCTTCTAATTACATTCCTCTCAAAAAATGTATCAAACTCTCCGAATGTGAATTTTCCTCCTTTGTCAAATCTCAGACACTTCAACTTCAACCCTATCTCAGTCTCCACCTAAGCTTTGAATATCTTGAGTTTCTCCAGCACTTCTGATTTCTCCCTTAGAAAAGTCACCCACATCATTCTAGAATAGTCATTAATCATCAACATGAAATACTTTTCACCCTGCATGCTTCTCACTCTTGTTGGACCACACAAGTTAGTATGCAAAAGATCTAACAGTCCATTAGATGTATACAAATTACTCTTAAATGAAGTTCTTATTTGCTTTTCCAGCTAACATTCTTTACATACTGGATTAGAAGGCTTCACAATCTTAGGCAAATCTCTAACAAATTGAGTAGAACTTATCCTTATCATGCAGTCAAAATTAACATGACACATCCTCCTATGCCACAACCAACTTTTATCAATCTAAGCAATCAATCAAATTTTCTCATCGACATTCAAGTGAAAGATATTACCTTTTGTCTTAGTCCCTGTTGCAATCTCTATACCAAAGGCATTCAGGATCTTGCATTTACCATTCTTAAATTGTAAATCATATCCTTTGTCAACCATTTGCCCAATGCTCAAAATATTATGCTTCAAACCTTTAGCATATAAAACATCATCAATATTATTCTTACTATCAAAAGAGATAGAACCTCTACCATGACTCACACAAGCTTTATCATCTCTAAATCTCACTATACCACCATCATACCTCTCCATACTTATAAATTTACTTTTATCACCTATCATATGATGTGAACAACTGTTATCATTTACCCATCATCTTTCTCTTCAACAACAATGCAACTTGTAGGATTCAATCTCATCTGGTTTAGTAGGTCCATTTGCCGGTAGCGAATACTTAGTCTCCACAACTTTCTAGGTTTTTTAAATCAGAGAAATCAAATATCCTTACATCTTTACTTTCTAGAAACTATAGTGGCATCCTTCAAAGGTAGGAATAGTTAATTTATGTGTTATCAAATCTCATCAAGTGGTTAGTCTCACTTTCGAGAAACCAAATCTCTTATACCAATTGTTAAATATTCTGGACAGCTGAGACAGGGGGGGGGGGTGAATCAGTTGTATATAAAAAATATATATTACTTTTCCCATAGAAACAGATCCGGCAACTTAAATAGTAGATTACTTGACCATGAACAAATAAGAACATGAAATAACACACACATGAAACACTAGATATGACGCAGAAAACCTAAGAAGGGAAAAACCATAAAGAATCTTATTTCTTAAAATGAAAACACTTGTTAGGGTGACACTGGTTAAGGCAATTTTTACAAAGATGGTTCATTGGTAGAATGCTCACTGCCCTATTAAAACCACCAAAAAAAGGCAGGCTTACTGCTCGAAGAAAGAAAGAAAGATTCCACCACAAAGGCACAACTGCCAAACAAATGCAATTGCAAAAAAAACTATAGGCTCATTGCCACTAGTACCAAACAAAATCAACAAAAAACCATACTAATGAACCACTTCACATCACTAAGATATTTCTTCATTTTACAATCAACTTCCTTCAATGAATCCTTCTTATAATATTTCTTTACAACCATTCTTTATATATATTGATCTCTAGAATAGATTTTCCAAGTCAGCCAAGGAGATAATAAAACATATTTCAAAATAGGTCTTCACTAAGTATTCCCATGGTGGAAAGGAATGAGAAGTGGACCATGCCACAATGCAACAACATGTTATCAAACACCGCAATTATCAGATCAAAAGAGAGAACATCTGGGGTGAATCAGACTAGGAAAGAACATGGCCAAAAACACAATTTTGGAGCATATCAACACGTGTCTGTGTGTGTGAAAAGTGGATAAAGTCTGCAAGTTGTAAGTCACAACACTTTAATTAATTCATTGCATGCATGGTTAGACAGACATAATCATGAATATTAAAAACCATAACAAATCGACCTATTGCCTTCTAAAAGATGTGAGTATAGACTTGCTCTTAGATTTGTCTAAGAAATACCAATGACTAGACTACACCAAGACAAAGGATTTAATCTATATAAGCACAAGATTAAGCTAAATGTATGCATGATTAAGCTATATTTGCAAGATTAAGCTAGATGAATGAATATTAAGCTAGATCAATTCAAGCAATCATGATTAAACTAAATATGCAAAAATGACTCCAGAGCAAAAACTGCACAATAACAATAAATCTCCAAGGTGTCTTGAATGAGAGATGAAGGGCTGAATTTGTAGAGACTCAAAAGAGAGACCAATGGTCAAGATCAATTAACAATGAGCGGTTGAGATTCCTCAAGAAAAAGAACAATCTAGGTTAATTGAAATAATTGAGAGATCAAATTAAGTTAATCTTGAGATAGATTCCAATTATAGCTTGATTGAATGCATTTAGATTATAAGTTTGAGTTTGCATTGGAGATAAAATTAGTTGATTCCATGCACTTGAGATAAAATTAGTTGATTCCATGCACATGAGATAAAATTAGCTCAAAATTTTTATTTAGAAAAAGCCTTTTCAATGTTTTGATTAAGTAAAAACGGGTTTTTGAAAGGAACCCGAACCTTATTACATATCAGGAGAAAGATAAAGCATTAAAGCGGAAGAAAACCGTGCCTGATCACCCAAACAAAAAATAGTTCCCAACCAAAACAAAAAGGGAACTCAAAACACATAAAGCCACACAAAGACAGCTAAAGGATAACAAAATGATAGAACAAAGACAAAGATAGAGTCAGCGACAACTAAATATTTTTCATAATATCTTCTTCATGAACTGCCATTTGCTTCATGTTGTCCGCAGAGTTCTTCAAATCATCCAGCTCTTGTCCCTTGATATCACCCTGATTCCTGGTGTTGGCCCTAGTTATCTTCTCATGACCTTTTTTCTCCATCTGGTCCTTGTCGCCATCCTTGTCTTTAATGTTATCAAATCTATTAATCAGAATATTCATATTTTCCATAGAGGCCTTAAGAATCTAGAAATTTTGTTCGGCAATCCTCTTCACAGTTAATTCCATCTTGTTGACTCTATTGAGTAGGTTGTTCATGGTAGTTTCTAGCTTGTTCACCTCTCTATTCCCTTCCATTTCCTTAACCTTCTTTTCTATTTCAAGAATTTTACCGACCATGGCCTCAATAGCTTCAGCATTGTTGATAGCAACCACTAATTCTTTAACATTTTCAGAAAGAGGCTTCTCGCTTATCGTAGCATTTTTGATAACATTAATATCGTTCTTCAGGTTGTTGATATCTTTCACAATTTTGCTGATAGTTTCACAAAATCCCTTAATACTATCATTATCCCCATGACAGTCGCTAGGATTTCCCATTTTATTCTCTTGGCCCTCATTCTGCAATCCTTGAGTACTCATGTCCTCACCACGATCCACATCCAAAATCTCATCCTCCTCCTTACCCTTCATATTGTCATTTTTTCCCTCCTTTGCATCCTTATCAGAAGCTATCAATATCTTCTTTTTTACCTTATTAGCCACCCTACGGGTATTCTTTTTCCTCTGGGTTTGTTTTCCCATTCCCTTTCCTTTCTTGCTTTTGATGAATTTCTCCTCAAAGGACTCATCCTCGGAGTCTGAGAGGTTAGAATCAACAACAATCCTCTTTCTTTTCCCCTTAGTCCTCCCCTTTTTTCTGAGATCCTTTGACTCGCCTTCAGTTTTAGAATCAAAGTTGAAACCACTATACTCACTTTCCATGTCATCATCCTTGGTATTTTTACCTCTAATGGGTTTCTCAATGGATTTCCCTTTCAACAATTTGTAAACTAAAACCATAAGATCCTGATGAAGAGCATGGTCACCTTGAGGGTATTTCTACATTTCTTTAATGGTATGATCCATAGAACAAGCTAAATAATAGGGCAGACTTACCTTTTCACCATGGCGGAAGTGGTTGAGCAGCACGAAATGGTGCCCGTAAGCCCTTGTGAATCTTCCATCCAGAGTAATGTAGGTTATGGTAGCAAACATCATGAACCTCCATGGCCTACAAATATGCTTGGGGGAGTGGTAGGAGTTATCCACCTTCACCAATTTCTTCTTTTCGCCATCCATGATAGGAAATCTATCCGCTCCCTTATCAGAAACACTTCGATCTCTATATAACTTAATACCATCTTTCACCATCCCCGTAGCTTCTGCAATGATATCTTCATCCACCCTCATCATCTGGGTGCCAACCTGAACCTTGCCATTCTTCCAATTCTTTATGAAATGCTTAGTAACTATTGGGTCTTTACTACAGAGCCTCTCCATGAAAACACTTAAGCCACCCTCTTGTAGAATCTCCCAAACCTCTTTGTTCTTCTTCCAATCCAAACATGAAGTTGGTTCAAACCTCTTTTTTCTCCCTCCCATATTTCCCTCAAAATCACTGGAATTCCTAATCTTGGCTCTGATATTTCCTCTCTAGTTTCTATTATTTCTCTGAAAAACAACCCAAAATCTGTGCCCTGTTAATATGATATGACTATTAAATAAATACTCAACACCACCGCTATGAACCTTCATAAAAAAAAGGGGGGAAGGCATTAAGAATTATGATTAATGATGCCATGTTGCTTCATCTGGATACGGTCTAGTTCAAACAAGGATTTTGCCTCACACACAAGATTACTGTCACCATAAATGGTAATGATTTTCTCAGATCGGTAGGCCAAGTTGGCTGCCCAATCAACACATGTGTTAGCTTCTTTGTAAACATGTGTGAAAACACACATATTGAAGCTTTCACTAATTTCCTTCGTAGCTTTGATTGCATTGTTTATAGACCAAGAGGGCAGGAACACCTTATTCAAATAGTTTATAATATTCAAAGAGTCACCTTCACACCATACTCTGGTACAATTGGCTTCCTTAGCTAGAACCATCCCATGATAAGAAACAATGGCCTCAACAACATGATTAGTTTGACTGCCAATAGGAATACATTAAATGGTTTTGCATTTTCCCCATTCATCCCTTAAAACCACACCACACCCCGCATTGTCAGGGTTACCCTTTGAAGCGCCATCGAAGTTAATTTTCATCTAGCCATGAGGAGGGCTTTCCCATTTCACATCTTCTCTAGGATTAGCCTGAAAGATGCCACTTCCATTTAATCTCCAATTCTTAAAAATAATATGACCATCTTGATCTTTGGGGTTGGCTATTCCACCCATGATGTTGATATTCTCCACCATATTTTGTTTGATTTTCTCAAAACTTATTTGAGCTTTAGATGTCTTATCTCTGAACACTCTTTCATTTCTCTCTTTCCATATTCCCCACCAAATATGAGGTAAAGACAATCTCCATAATAGAATTATAGACTTATTCCTTGAGCGGTGATGCCTTGAATTAAAAACATCTTGGAAAAATTCTAGAAAGACCCAAATGATATTGAAGTAATCCAGACATCTAGCCTAGATGTCAGCAAAGAAGGGATAGTGGAAGAACAAGTGGTTAATAGTTTCCTCATTTTGCATACAAAGAAGACAAACACTAGGCATACAGAATCCTCCAGTTTTGAGATTATCAATAGTCAAAATTTTATTTTAAAGGACAGTCCAGAAAAAATATTAATTTTGGGAATTAGGCCTTTCACCCAAGCCTTAGCCCAACAAGGACTCTCTAGATTAGAAAATTGCTAATTATAGAGAGAGGCAAAAAAAAATTTACCATTTGCAGTAAGTTTCTAGATTAGTTGGTCATCATCATCCACCACCACCATGGAATTCATAATTTTGTTCAGATTACCAAGGGAGGGATCAACTGGGGATAATTCCTTCCACTGTCCATCATTCCAGTAGTCACCCACCATAGTACCATATTTTTCCTTACACTGATCCTAAAATTTGCCCCAATCTGGACTATAACTCAACAAGGAGTCAAATAACCAAAAGTCTTCCTAGAATTTAATGAGATTACCTTTCCCCACCATCTATTTCACACCTTTAGCAATTAGATCTCTAGTTCTTGTAACATTTTTCCAAATGTTAGAACCAATTAGGATATCTTCATCATTGAGGAAACTTTGAAGGGCAAGGAATTGTCTTTTATACTTATTGTCCCATATCAATTTCCATTCTCCCTCAGTGTTATAACCTCTCCATATCTGCTTAGCCATGAGAAACTCATTCATGTCTCTGATTCTTCTAAGGCCTAGATCTCCCTTTCTTATAGGTTTACAAACCTTATCCCATGCAATCAGATTCATTCTCTTCTTTTCCTCAACCCCTATCCATAGAAAAGTTCTTTGAATTTTTTAAATAGCCTCCACAAACTTGGCTGGGATTCTAAAAAGGTTGATGACATAAAGTGGAATACTTTGAAGAGTAGATTTCAAAAGCCAGACCTTACCAGCTTGGTTGAGCAGAGAGCCTTTCCATCCAGCTAACTTCCTATGAAATTTATCCACAAGAGCACCCCAAAAATTATTAGGTGGAACTTGACATAAAGGGAGCCCAAGATAGGAAGCGGGAAGATTCCCCAATTGGCATCCCAAAATGTTACTAATCTTTATCTATCTTCTTTCCGGAGTGTTTATGAAATAGACAAAACTTTTAGACTAATTTATCAATTGGCCAGTAGCTATCCCATAACTGTCCAAAGCTTTCTTTAAGCTCCTAGAATCTTTCATTGAAGAATTCCCCATAATAATAGAGTCATCCACAAATTGCTCATGGGAACAAACTTGGTCCATCAATGAAGGTTTTAGCCCACAAAACTCTCCCTTCTCAACAAGTTTACTAATAAATCTACCCAAACATTACGCCATGATAATGAAAATAAATGGGGATAGAGGATCCCCCTGTCTGAGACCCCTTGAGGATTTGAAAAAGGGGAAAGGAGACCCATTGATCAAAATAGAAAAAGAAGCAGAGAACATCAATTGCATAATAAGACAAATACTTCTAGAGCATAAACTAAAAGCAGAGAGAACATCCATCATAAATCCTTAGTCAACTGTATCGTAGGCTTTAGACAAGTCAAGCTTCAAAAGGAAGCCTTCTTTTTTGGTACTAGAAATAGAGTGAATGTTTTCATGGACCGTGATTATCGAATCCAAAATTTGTCTCCCTGGGACAAAGCCACTTTGCTGGGGAGAAATGATAGAGGGGAGAAGAGTCAAGATTCAGGAGGTCAAAACCTTTGAGATGATCTTGTACAAAGAGTTGCATAAGCTGATAGGTCTAAAAAGATCCATGGAATAAAAACCTATCTTTTTGGGAATAAGAGCAATGAAAGTACCATTCAGTTCTTTCAAAATTATTCTCGCACCAAAGAATTCTTTCACAACATTGGAAACATCACCTCCAACAATATGCCAATACATTTGAAAAAAGAACATAAGGAAACCATCTGGGCCCAGGGCCTTGTTACCTTCAAAGGAGTTGACAACTTTCAGAATCTCATCATTGGATGGTATAGTAGTAAGATAGGAATTCTGATCCGCATCCAAGATAGAGGGGATACAGTCCGTAAGGTCCTTTTGAGCCTGAAGGTCCAAGTTCTAATCCTTAGTCAAGAGGTTGGAGAAGAACTCTAGGGCTATCTTCCTCATAGACTCTTCATCTTCAATAGTTCTACCATTGACTTCAACCTAAGATATCCTATTGATGGACTTGTGTTTCAAAGTGGACATATGAAAGTATTTGGTGTTTCCATCCCCTTCCTTCAACCAAATATTTCTTGACCTCTATTTCTAAAATATTTCTTCTTTAGCTATAATGTCATGATATTTCATGAGAATCTCATCTTCAACCTCTCTAGAGACCTTGGTATAGCCATTATTCTGAATCTCATCCTGGATATCTTTCAGATCTAAGAGAATGGTAGCTTTGGAAACAAAGATGTTCCCAAAGGACTCCTTATTCCATCTTTTAACATTATCTTTCACAAACTTCAACTTTTTGACCACCTTATACATAGCATTTCCTTCAATTCTAACCTGTGACTATTCCTTGATTTTGCTGTCCATATCCGGGTGTTTTGTCTACATTCTCTCAAATTTATAAGGGAAGTGTCTTCTTTCCTTCTTGCATCATTCGTAAAGGATATAGGACAATGATCCGACCTGGCCCTCATATGAGCTGATAAAGAACAAAAATGAGAATTAAACTAATCCAAAGAAATTAAAGCTCTATCGAGTCTAACCTGAATTAAGTCTTCACCACTCCTTCTATTGGTCCAGGTATATTTAACCCCTTGCAAATATAGATCATGGAGAGCATGATTAATGATGAACTTCATCAAATCCAATCTGCTATCCAGATTGGTTTGGCTCCCTCCCTTTTTCTCATTTTCTCTCAAAGGGGTATTGAAATCCCCCATAATAATGCAGCTATCTTTAGCAAACTTACTTCTAAATGAGGATACGCTTTTCCAAAAATCACTTTTACTAGTCTTGGTGTAAGGGGCATACACATTAGTCAAGACCCATGAAGTACCCTCTTTCAAATGCTTAAATCTAATGCAAGCCAAGTTGTTATCTTCAATCAACACTTCTCCTTTTACATTATTTTTATTCCAAAAAGTAGCAATACCCCCAGATGCCCCTTCTGAACTACCACCACTAACTCCTCCATTACTAAACATATTCAAACATTCAACCTTATCCTTAGGCATTTTGGTTTCCTGAATCAAAAAAATATCCGGGTTTTTGTCTCTAATCATACTTTTTATTAAATAATGTTTGTGAGGATTATTCAATCCTTGAATATTCTAGGAGATAATCTTCATGACTTTTTAGAAATACCTACCTCAAAGATGGTTCTTTGAGTCCCGTCTACTAAATTCTTGCTGGTTTCCATGGTCCTCTTCTTTGCATTTGAATATCTTCCAGGTGATGTATGCTTAGCTCCCACATCCCCTAGTCTGCTTCTGGTATTTCTGGTGGTTGTATACTTGTTATTGCTATTTTTTTTTGGTTCTTGTTCTTGTTCTTTCTTTTATCCTCCATTACTTCTTCTTCCTCCTGCTTTGTCCCACTCTTTCCCAGAACCTTTTTTATATCTTCTTCATTTCCCCATCTTGGTTCATTTTCCTCTGAGAAAGTGAACTTGACCTAGGCCAGAGAGGCTAATGATATCTTTGAGAGCCCTTGCTCAAAGATATTGTCAGGTTGATCATCTTGGATTAAACTTTCTCCATTTTCTGACTATAAAGATTTTCCTACTGAGTTAAAATTGTCTCCCTTTTCCTTGTTGTCTTTGGATTGACTATCTCCCTTATCCATCTGACTACTATCCTGTTTCTCACTCTGAGCTAAATTTTGTTCTATCATATCCTTTTGATTATTTTGACTATTGACTTGTGACTTTCTTTCTCCATCGTTAGAATCCTTTCCACTATTCTCCTACTCCTTTTCCTGCTGGGAGATCTTATCTTGCTCTCCTTTCTTCATTTCATTTCTCGATTCCCTGATTAATACTTCCTCGATCCTTCTGACCTAGGACTATTTCTCTTGATACGAACCATCATAAGGAGAGAATTTCAAAGAATTTTCAATCTTGGTATTTGGTTCTTTTCCACCTTTTTCCAAACTTTAGTTTGGGTTTGAGTTTTGGCCACATTGCTTTGGCATTTTTTAGCCCAGTGCCCTACTCTCTTACAATGAAAACAAGCAAAAGGGATTGATTCATAAACAATATTTTGCATCCATTTTCCAAGTTTTGAATCTATCTCTATTTCCTCTGGCATATCTGTCTCATGCCCAACCTCTACATAGATTCTAGCATAAATGAGTCTTCTTCTGGATGCCATGACTGGGTCAATGGACAGAAGCTCCCCAAAAGCATTGGCTATCCTAGCAAACACATCTTCCTCCCAATATTCCATAGGAAGCCCAGATAGCTTTATTAAGACCGGTACTTGGACCACAAACTTATCATCCAGGCCCGCAATAGGGTAGCATTTCTGGATATACATTAGATATTTACCTATCGACCAAGTTCCATTGCAAAGGATTTGTCTGTGATCTTGCTCACATGAAAAAGAAAAGGAAATACATCCTTTATTCATAGCGATCACATCAACCTATCCTTTCAAATTCCATTTTT
Organism: Cryptomeria japonica; assembly: GCF_030272615.1. Lineage (NCBI taxonomy): Eukaryota > Viridiplantae > Streptophyta > Pinopsida > Cupressales > Cupressaceae > Cryptomeria > Cryptomeria japonica. The sequence goes on along the minus strand of NC_081405.1, from coordinate 407,876,172 downwards.
TCTTGACAAATCCACGAACAACCTCAATGTTAGGTCTCACCCCAAAGAATTTACCTATCAGGGTAGTTTCCATCTGGGCAATATTTTGATCTAGAATTTGATCTAGAATGGAAATGGCGAACTTTCCCTGAGATAAATTTAATGTATTTTTAACCAGAGGCAAGGATGACTTACCTTTGGGTTTGATACCAAATAAAGAGGACCATTTACCAATGGGTCCACTTGATTTGGGGCCCCCATCGAGGTCCCTTGAATTAAAAGGGGTCTCAAGATCCTTCCCATTAGATTCTATTCACTCCACAGGGCTCCCTGAACCGCTTGCCGCCTGCTGTCCTGATACTGCTTCAGGTTTGCTACCTACCAAGTTTGAATTTTGAGCCTGACCGTTCACCTTGTCTGCTTCAATCCGCTACACACATGATCTGGGTCCCCCACCTAGGTCCCCCGAATCCAAATAGGCATCGGGTTGCTTACCATCTGAACTCTCCCCCTCCAAAGGGCTCCCTGAATCGCCTGCTACAAGCTGTCCTGCTGCTGAACCAGTTCTCTTGCCCCCAAAAATTGAATTTTGGGCCCGACCATTCCCCTTCTCCTCTCCGCTCCTCTCCATCTCCGCCACTTCACCTTAGAATCCAACAATTGTTTTTTATTATCAATAAAGCCTTTTCAATGTTACTGAACCTCTTTCGTCAAGAAAAGATTTGAGTTTTAATTTTAGAGAAAATGATTAATTCAATTTAATTGTTTTCTAAAATTTCTCAAGTTATCTCAATTTTAGAAAAATAAATATCTTAATTTTGATTTCTTCTCTTAATTTAATTATTTTCTTTTGTTTTCAATTTAACTCTTTCTTTTGCAGATTATGTCCTCTTTTTGTGATTAATCTCTTTTTGTAAATTAATTCCTCTTTTTGAAAATTAATTCCTTTTTTTTTGTGATTTAAATGACAAATTTATTTATTAATTAAATATGGTAGGATATTTAATTAAATAAATAGAATAATTGATCAAAATGATTTACTTGGAATGGTTTAATTAATTAAAAAATATTTTATTAATATAGAGTGATTTATTTGCCATGTAACATTAATGATTGAAGAATTAATTAATTAGGCACTCAAGGTTGATTTAATTGAATGTGGTTACGACCTTGGTGATGTTGTCGAGATTAGGGGCCCATGGTTTAGGTGACCATTTTTAGGGTATTACATTTTCCCCTCTTTGAATTAATGTGCGAGCAACACATTGATTCAAAGAATAGTTTATGTCAAATAGATATCAGTTCTGAACTTGATGGATCACAAACCGATGAAGAGTGAGATGCTTAGCTTGATTTGAAGCGATGAAGCTAAACAGATTTGATTAAAGTGATATTGATCCTAAACTTAATTGAACAAGAACCGATAAAGAACGAGATACCATTCTTGAACTTGATTGATCAAGAAACAAGCATCAATCTAGAACTTAATTGAACTAGATTGAGCAAAGAGATGAAACTGATTTCAAACTTGATTAAAAAAGAATTGACTGAGTGAGAGATAAAACCAATTCCATACTTGGTTGAACTAGAATTTATTGAAACAGATAAAACCGATTCCGAACTTGTTTGAACAAGAATTGACTAAGCGAGAGATAAAATTGATTCTGAACTTGATTGAACAAGAACCGATTGAGAAAAGTGAGAATGTCCAATTTGATTTGATGTGATGAAACTGAACATTGACTTGAAGATTGATTCAGATAAGGACAAAAAATGTTATGCCCCTAGAGATTGCTTTATTTGACATCAAATAATCTCAACTTATACAACGTGATTTAGCTAAGATACCCCTAGTAACAAGATTTAGTTGATTTTCTTTGACTAAAAAGATTTCTGCTCGACTTTAGATGAAGATTTGAAAAATTTCTTGACTTTGAATAATGATAATCTCTGAAAAGATGTAATGAGTATGCCCCCTCGGGAGCGAAACCGAAAGATAGCGAGTGTACAATGATTTTAGGAAATTTTGAAAAGATAAAAAGATTTAGCGATGATAATTTGAGCATAAAGATTGATGTTGAAGATTTACAATCAGAATTGATTTGAGCACAAAATGATTCAAAAAAAAAAAGCAATCGGAAGACGAAGATACCAAGTGGTCAACATCATGAAATTTCAACTAGAAAATTGATGTTAGATTTCGATTTTGATTCCAAAAATGGACTTAGGACAGTCGATTTAGGCAATGGTACAAATTTTATGTCCATCGAAGCAAGTTTGAAAATTAGGGTTTGGGCTATATAAGGGGTTCAATGTGTCATTGTCAATTCATTTTTAGCTCTCAAATTTAAAAAACAATTGAAAAACCTCCTGCAAATAAAAATGGTAATTCCTATTCAAGAACATCAATTCAAGCGCCAGAGACAACATAATCAACCACAGAACTATCCCGAGCAGTAAGTGATCAATCTGAAGCCTTGTGCATTTCTTATTTTTTGAATTTTTGTTGAATTTTGTATTTTGAATTTCGTGTGAAGTCATTTTGTATCATGTGGTTCATTACTGTTTCTTGTATGAGTGTCTCTCACTTTGTATTTCATCGTATGGGCTTATAGGGTTTGTCGTCTGGTGTCCACCCTGGTATGGTACGAGAGTGTTCTTAAGAGACCATTTAATCATGCGACATGTTACTATTTGTCGTATGAGATTTTTGAATCATTCGGGTCGTAATGTTTGCTCGTATGAGTTTCTGCTTGACTATGGTAACTCGTATGGAAAACAACAAGTAGTTTTGAAGGTCCAAAGAGAAATTTTGGATTCTTTAGCATGTTTAACACATTCTTAGGGAAAATTTGATCACGTAGAATGCTAGAGAGATTTCTGACACATCCAATTAGATTAGGGTGGGGTTCATTCTTAATCATGCATATGTTCCATGAGATGCATGAGATAGTCTATTGAGAGGGGAAGAGCATGGTAGTAGGTGTCGTAGTTTTACAGATATGGGCATGGGAGAATATCTTGGTTTGTAGACCTATTGTGGATGATTTGAGGAGGCACATCAGCCTATCGTATGCCAGTAGACAGGTTATATTATACAGCCCCACCTAAGCAAGACTAATTTTTGGAGGAGCCAATTATATGACTTGATCGCTGTAGTATGGAGACTATTTAGGGGTCTAGAGTTATGGATGATTGGAGGGTACAACAAAGAGATATGTTTATTACGAGACCTCTCATCAGCAAATTGACCACTATTATTGAGTGGGTTGTAGTGACTAGGGTTTTGAGGCAGTATGGGAGACCATAGAGTATATCCCAGAAGTTTACAATGTATGCTAGATATGGGGATGAGGAGAGACGAGGATGGGCACCTAGACTATCATATGCCTTGACTATGCAGGAGTTAGCAAGTTTACAATTGAAAAGATGGGAGTATCAAGAGGATGTGGTAGACACGGGGGTATTGCCCCAGTATAAAGATTGGTTTCAGAGACATCCCTTCCCTTGATATAGAGATCTAGGAGAGTATGCGCCTCTTATAGATGAGGTTGAGGAGGATGCACCAGCATAGGTATAGGGATGAAGAGGTAATCTTCCTAGGCAGATAGGAGGTGATCCTAGTGCTAGTAGCAGCAGGGCACCAATGAGAGGTTGACAGTGACAAAGAAGGGAGGGTGGATCCTTAGGAGTTGTTGGGGTTGAGACTGGCAGGACTAGGGCAACAGAGGTTGGAGGTGAGGAGGAGAGAGCGGCTCCTAGGCAGGTTAGGCAATAGAGAGATGAGTAGGGAGGTGGAGAGGAGGAGGTGGGGAGAGACATGGTTTGGTCTTTGAGGGTGAGGGTGATAGGTTTACAGTCACAGTTGACAGTGGCATAGACATAGTTGGTAGAACGAGACTGATACATCGTTGAGATCAGAGCTGAGTGCGATCGATAGATCATAGAGATGAGAGAAAAGTGAGATGCTCTTTAGTGAGAGGTTTTGCATTAGTTGAGTCGGGCAACTGATTATGTTGTAGCTTATAGCGTAGAGGTCCTAGTAGTGCAATAGGTTGTTCCATATTCTTAGTATATGGCTCTATCTAAGGGAGCTAGGGCACCCAAACAAGACAATGATCAACAGGCACCACCTTGTCCACTTGATGATAAGGGAGAGGCAGAGAGCTAGATTTGTATACCTCCTAGATTTTGTTGTATACCCCATTTTTATATCTTATACGATTCTTTCTCTGATGAGACATTGTGTATGACAGTTGATATCATTTGTACTCTTAGACATTGAGATTATGACAAGATGTACGAGCTCTTGATTTGATTTCATCGTACTTGTGTTGATTGATAATGAGATGTCTTTCTATATGCTTTATTCTATATGTATGCATATCTTTTCAGTAATGATGTATGTAATGGAGATGAATATGGATATTATTTTTTTGTTTCTTTTTCAGATGAAAATAAATAATGAAAATGAGTAACTAGTAATGCAAATGTTTATTTTTCATGTAGTAATATGAATGCAAAGAAATATGTAATGAAATGTATGGATCTATATAAGATGCTCATGTATGCAGCTAACATCTCAATACATAAGTACTTGATCAGAGAAACGATGATGAAAAAGGGGATCACTTAGCTGAGAAATGATGATTTCTTCAGACTCTCATTCAAAAGATAAAGAGATCACTGTTATCATGCTGAAATCACTTGAAATACAAAAAATTTAGTCACTGGATTTGATATGCTTAATTATCATCATTGATCCTCTTACAAACACAACTGGTAAAATAGAGTTACTTCCTTTTTATATGCAACTATTGATTATCTTGTCCGCAATGACCCTTTTATTTTTCATATCCTTGGACAAATTACACATGCATTTAGATTGCACATTATAGAAATTCTCTCAAAACAGACAAAGAAATGACTCCAACCTCCTTGTAGCATACAAATAAGTGGAGTTGAGGTATGTGTGGCAATTTCACCTTGATGTGAAGGAACTTATCATAGACACCCATCTTATTAGATGTTTTCAGATCATCAGAATCACTCCTACAAGCAGAAAACAAAGAAAATTATTATGCCCCCAATCCTTGCTACTTTTAGTCAAGATAGAGTTCCTCAAGTTACTCAGAGGGAATAATAATCGAAAACTTATTTAAAAGACAACACACAAAGAAAATTTCAATCATATCTCAAAAAATTTAATGATTCTTTTCAGTAGTCTTGTTTTGCTTGTTTACACAGTGATAAAACTCTGTGGTAGTGTGGAGATAGGTGACTGACTCAAAGTGGATGACCTGGTACTACTGACATAAAGATGACTTGGTTAAACTACTTAGGAGATTTATATTGATCAGTCAATTACCTTAAGGCTAGAACATTGATCGGTTTTCAAGCCATGAGGGTTCCAAAAGAACCAGGATGCCACAAAAGCGACTAAAAGATATGTACAAGCTAAAGCAAAGATGCAGGAAAGCAGGAATGAAAACGAGAAATGACAAATTTGCATTGATAGATGGAACACTGTAAGTACAAGAGGCGCCTGTTTACTAGGTTTTCACCTTCTTGGAAAAGATCCCTTAATTATTTTTTTTACTACCAAGGTGCCTGTTTACCAAGTTTTCACCAAGGCATTTGATTTTTTTCTTTTTTTTTTTTTGGTTTAGGACTTTACAGTTGTACAGGTTGCTGGAATAGAGAATACTAAGTGAATAATTTATTCAAGTGGATGGTGTTGATTGGTTCATGGAGCTATTCTCCTTACAATGTTGAGAGTTGATAAGCACCAGAGCCAAAGACTGCAGTAACAATGTAGGGACCCAGCCAATTGGTTTCAAACTTCCCTTTGTTGTCTCGAAACTGTTGATTTTTAGGATTTTCTCTCAAAAAAAGGTCATCAACTTGACATTATCTTTGTCAAAATTTCTTGTTACAACCTCTAGAAATTCTCTTTTAGTAATCTCTCAGATGATCAAATGCCACTTGCAGACATTCATCCAGCAACTCAAGCTCTTGCAATCTAGATAGTCTGTAGTCTTCATCAGTAATAAGACCTTGCAAAGAAACTCTCAAAGAAGGTATTTCCACCTCAATAGGAAAGACTTCTCTAGACCCATACACCAAAGAAAAAGGTGTAGCCCCAGTAGGTGTTCTGATACTTATTCTATATGCCCATAGTGTAGGATTGAGTTGCAGATGCTAATCCTTTCAAGATTTGTTTACTGTTATGTGCAAGATAGTCAACAGATTTTTGTTAGATGCTTCAGCTTGTCCATTACCTTGAGGGTAGTATATGGATGACCAGTGTTGTTTGATTTTGAGCTTTTTACAGAGCTCATCTAGATCTTTGTTTTTGAACTGCCCTCCATTGTTAGTCACAATTGAAGAAGGTATTCCATACCTGCAGATGATATAGTTAAGGATGAGCATTGCCACTTGTTTACCAGTTACTTTGATTTAGGGAATCACTTCAACCCACTTAGTGAAGTACTCAGTGGCAGTTATGATAAACTTGTGTCCATTAGATGATGCATGATAGATTTGGCCAATGAGGTCAAATGACCATTGTTGAAAAGGCCAATGTGTGAGAAAAGGTATTAGATCCCTTGCTAGAGCATGTACGAGATTCCCATGTAGCTGACACTTCTAACAAGATTTAGCAAATTTTATAGCATCTTTTTCCATATTTGGCTAGTAGTAGCCAACCCTTAGTAGTTTACGAGCTAGAGTATGATCATTTGAATGAGATCCACAAATACCTTCATGGACTTCAGATAATGCATGTTGGGACTCTTCGGGTTCTAGACACCTAAGAAAAGTAATATACAAACCTCACCTATATAGATCATTGGCGATGATGACATACCGTGAAGCATTTCAAATTAGGTTTCTTTTCTCATTACGGGTAAGATTAGCAGGGATAATTAGGTCACGCAGGTAAGAGTAAATATGGCTATAGTGAGATGAGTCATGTCCAATAATAGAACAAACCATCTGGGACTCAAAAAAATTGTAAGCAGGATAATGTAACTCTTCCACCAGGAATTCATAGCAGAACTCAGATTCTTGTAGCTGTGGTATAGATGCCAAGGTAGCCATAACATCTGCTAGTCTATTTGTTGATCTAAAAATCTACCGAAATGATACGAAGGTGAAGTATTTGTTGAGGTCATAAACCATTCTTTTATAGGGCATCAATTTTTTATCCCGAGTCTGATATATATCATTGATCTGATTGATAATAAACTGAGAGTCTCCATAGATGTATAACTCAACAACCTTCCATTCGATAGCCAAATTGATTCCATTTACCAAGGCTTCATATTCTGCAATATTGTTGGTTCAAGGAAAGATAATCTTGTATGCCTTTGGTATTGAATATCTTTGAGGAGTGATAAAAAGTATTCCAACACTAGAACCTTGTTGAGTGAAAGACCCATGAAAGAACATTTTCCAGGATCTCTGAGTAAGGTGGATGATGGATTCATCCAAAAATTATATGTGTAAAGGTTGATTGTCTTTAAGCGGAGCATCAACAAGTTGATCTGCAATGACCTGTCCTTCGATAGCTTTACATTTTATATATTCAATATCAAATTTTGTAAGAACCATGAACCACTTAGCCAATCTCGTTGTAAGCATTGCTTTTCTAAGAAGGTATTTGAGTGGATCAATCTTAGCCACAAGTTTGATAGAATGTGCTAACATGTAGTATTTTAACTTATGTGATGCAAAGACCAATTCCAAATAATATTTATCTATGATAGTATAGTTCATCTCATAGGACACCAATTTTTTGTTGATATAATATATAGCTCTTTCTCTTTTGTTCTCATCCTGTTGTGCCAAAAATACCCCCAATGATGTATCAGTAGGTGATATGTAGAGAATCAATGTCTTGCCTTGAATTGGTGGCATCAATATAGGTGGATTAGAAAGATATTCCTTGATCTACTTCAGGTGATGTTCACAATCTTCATCCCAGTTATATGCAACCCCTTTCCATAATGCCTTTGTGAATGGTTGAGCCTTATTTGCTAGTTGAGAGATGAAGTGTCTTATTGACTGGAGCCGCCCTTGTAAACCTCTCATTTGATTGACATTCTTTGGAGGTGGCATTTCCATTATAGCCTTAACTTTTTATGGATCCACTTCAATTCCTTTCACTGAAACAATATATCCTAGGAGCTTGCTAGATGTGACTCCTAATGCACATTATTTGGGATTTAATCTGAGTTTGAATTTTTCCATCTTGTTTAATATTGGACCTAGTTCTGATAGATGTGTTGATCTTTTCATAGATTTGACTAGAGTATAATCGACATAGTCCTCCATGTTTTTGTGCATCATGTTAGACACAATGTTACACTGAGAAGGGGGTGAATTAGTGGTTCTAAGTCTTTTCCCTTTAACAACCTAGATGTGTATACTAGTTATGGGATCTATCTCAATATAGACTTACTGGTTAGTGGACAGACCAACAAAAATGTAAACACACATAGAGGGCATCACATAACACCACTATGTACAAGGAAAATCCAAGATGGGAAAAACCTCAGTGAGCAATGCTGCTGGAGACTACTACTCCAATCTAGCCTCACAATGAAAAAACTCTATTACAATGTTTAGGGCACCAACCCAAGGAGCACCAACCCTTGATTTAGGGCACCAACACATGGAGCACCAACCCTGGATTTAGGGCACCAACCCAAGGAGCACCAACTCCTGATTTAGGGCTCCAACCCAAGGAGTACCAACCCCTAACTCATTTATGGGCTACAACCCAAAGGAGCTACAACCCCTGCACTGAGCTACAACTTAGTGATCACAATGAAAACTTCAATTACAAAAGTAGTTGTCATGTTACAAGTGAATCTTGAAACCATTTCATATACCTTACTCTGTCTGTGAGATACCTTCTCTGCTACACCGACTCACTCTTCTATTGCTCTCATCTACTGCTTAACTACCGGTAAACTCTACCGGCACACCTCTCTTCTTCTTCTACTCTACTGGATCTCCACCTTACTCTTTGCTCTTCACCAGTACAACACTTTACCAGTTTTTCTGTCTGCCCTCTCTGCAACTTCCTTCTCTTCTGTTCTGCCAGTATGGACACTACTAGTTCTGCTCTTCTACCGATTGAAGACTTCAACCAGGTTCTCCTTCACTCTCACTCTCTTCTCAGATACTCATTGAGCACTTGGCTGATTTGATCTTACATGCAGAAGTAGCACTCAATCACTTCACAACAACTCAGTCTTCTTCCATTCAATAGCACATAACTATGCTTTGGCCTCCATATTTATAGTCTGGTTTTCCTGCCAAAAGCCTATTCAAAATCTAGGTGGTTAGGGTTTCCTCATCATCCTTGAGGAAAACCAAATCCAATCAGATCTTGCCCAATCTAATCTTCCAAACAACCAACTATATAATTCCTCCATTAACACGCCTTCCAATACACATTTTCCAAATATATCAAACACGGTCATGTATCTCAACCTGCCTCTGTCAAAACACCATTAATATTTCTGTTGTTTACTTCTTGAGGTCTTCTAAGAATGTGATCTTCTTGCTTTGATCTAGGTGCAAACAACTCCCCAATTCTTCTCTTTCATTCATTCTTCCTCGAGCCATACTCCTCTAATCTGATCCATAAATCACAGGATCCATATTCAATGCACACCTGTAGAAATACCTATCTCTAGATGACACCTTACCAATCTCTGTGAGCTTGCCACCTTGATTCCATGTGGCATCCATGTCATCAAATTGCCAACTTGGCTTTTCATGTCGGTTCAAGTAGGATCACCGACCAAACACTCTACTGGTTTCTCTTCTCTGCTGGTTTACTAACCCTGCTAGTTAAACCCTCAAACTGATCTATCGTCAACCTTGCACTCTCCTTCTCTTCTGATGGAATCGGCCAGCACTCTTGCTAACCTACCTTATGTATATCTTCATCAGATGGGGAGTCTTCTTCATCTACACTTTGTACATATTAGCGGTTGACTTACATACCAGTAAACACTCTTGATCTATACCGACATCTCAATCATGCCTTCTTAGTGGGTTCAGTGCATATCCTTGATTTCATGCACTTGATGCACACCTCTTATTCCTTATCTCACAACACTATGATGCACACAATGCATAATAGGAGATAAGTTCCTCTTACCGGTGGAGTGACACCTTGTCTTCTGCATCCTGCAATGTACTCATGTGACTTCCCTATTTGTGCAACATATATTCAAACAAGCATATGTAATCCAGTGTGGGCACATTCACTATCAGCCATCTCTTCATATGTTGATTGCATTCTTCATCCGGTGGGAGTCCTATTGTTCTGCAACCTCACAACATTCTGGTGTTGATGTGATTTAGGTAACATTCTGCCTCTTCATCACAAACAACAACACTAGCACCTTGGCCCTCCATCTTGTACACCGGTTATGAGCTTTGTAGGCTGACAACCACTCACTTGGTTGGTCTGACTTCTCCATGTCAACACATCACTTACTAGTTGACATCCTTTCCTCATCGATGATTTGCAACACAAGGTGATATCAAAGACATCTCAGCCTATGCTTCTCCTTGACAGTGTTGCACATACATTTCTCATACCGGTTGACATCAATGACAACCTAATGCCAACAATATCCCCCTTTGGCATTGATGTCAACTCATGTAGTATCTGACATGCTACATAATCCTTCTCCCCCTTTCACTAATCTATGGATTCTCAGCACATGTAGTATGCAATATACTACAAAATCTTTCTCCCCCTTTAACAACAATGCCAAAGGGCACTGTCAGGGTATCATTCCTCCTTGTATTTTCTAGACTCTGACATAATTCTATCTCCCCCTTTGTCTTTTCTAGATATCTCTCCTTCTTTGATACCAATTGTTACATTTTGTTGTATTTTCTCAAGTCACAACACTTGAGATGGAGAACTCAACTATCAACTGACACCAATTGAGCATGCAAATGTTACACCATTGGTTACACTACTCAATTTCAGAAGGATGTGCCAGTAAACACTACTCACATGCTGGTCAACCTGCAACACCTCCTATTTGATCCCAAATTTCTTTAGGAATCAAATGTGATTGTACTAAAAACACAACCAACCAAATGACAGGTAGATACCTTTTACAATGAAATTATCTTGGGTATTCCTACTATAAATTTTCATCATCTACAATTTTGGGCAATCTGTGCACTTACTCTTCCAAGTTCAAGCATCCCGGCTTTGCATCATAGACACTTGAACTCCCCCTGAGTCATACATATCGAGTCCTTGACTCTAGTGAGGTCTAATACCAGGGCTCCAATTTTCTCCATATCGGTTGAGTTGTGCAACTGTGATCATTTGATGATCTTTTAGTTCCATTATATCCACCATAGCCAATGACATGATCCTGGATGAACACAATGCCATACAATGTCATCATCAAGTTATAAATCTAACCGGTTAGCCCAAAAATATGCATGATTGAATGATCAACCACCAGGCCAATATATGTCATTCAGGTCTTTTCCAATACCACCTGAGACATGAACTCCACATTCCATGCTCCTGGGGAAAATGCAATGATTTCCAACTTTATTGTCTTACATAACCTGCAAGTACCTGTTGTATTTATGTTGGTAATCATCCTGCACATACCGGTTTCTTGTATCGGTCCATCATCACTACCGAAGCACCTTCCTATGAGTCCTGATATTTTGTGTCACTTTGATTCTGATTCCAATTCTTATCTTGTCATGCATAGACACAACAGTAGTGATCTGATCTTCCATCTGTAGGTGTGTAGTCAAGGAAGCCTCTACACACACTTATCACTTTCTTTCTTCACACCGGCAACATCATGTTCTTTCATGTTACCATCTTCACTGAGGGGGTGAATGATACATTCAATGTGCTACTCCCCCTAAGGTCCTACATCTCCTTTAAGCCTTAGGAGATATCACTTGTGCAATGAGTGCATAGTGCCGGTCCATGGTCTTCTTCCTCCATACCTGCTTGGTCTCATTCTTCTTCCCATTTTCAGGTTGGGGAGTAGGTCTTTCCATCTTGTGCTGATGGGTCCTTCCATTTCCCAATTCTCCATTACAACCATAATTAGTGCTATAGTAGCACACAACATCCATCCCAACTTCATGTTTGGGGAATCTCTTGACATACCGGTTTGACCATCTTGTTCTAGTCATGTTGTTGTGGCTGGCAACCAAAACCGGTGGACTTCTTGCTCCTGTAGGGACATTTCTCCTTTTGTTCCATGTAGTTCTTTGACTTCCAAATTCTCTATATCCACTTTTATGCAGAGTACCAGAATCCATGTGACTGCAGGTTCCTCTTCCTGCACTCAAACTCTCTATTACCAAAACCATTGCAGTTATGACAAACAACATTTGCATAACTGGGAGAGGGGACATGCATGTATCTACTCTTGGATACATTTTTCTTACATGCATGATGTCCATGAGATCCTACATTATTCTTTCTAGATCTCTTTCTATATTCCTCTGCCCTATGACCATAGCCATTACATGCAAAGCAGTAACCGGTAAAACATGGCATATGACTTACAAATTTGTTCTGCCATGCATGGGGAGATCTTACCAGTTTAGCATCTCCATTTATTCCTCTTTGAGAATGGATCCTTGGTTGTCCATTATGTGCACCTCTTTCATCTGGTCTCTTCTTCTCCCACACTTGGTTTTCCCTATGGGTGATAGCATTTCTTTGTCCTTTTCTAGTAGGAGGTCTTCTTTGTTGCTTCCTCATTTTCTTGCTTCTAGTGAAGCTATCTTCTCCCAACTTCCCTTTAACTTTGGGATCTGTATTGTTCCTCCTTCTTGTAGCACCAGTCTTCATTCTTGTTTGCAAGTCTTCACCGATTATCCTTAAGTCAACCTTCTTCCAGGAAGCATTTCTGACTGTGAAGGTTTCTCCCTTGTTCTCTCCATTTGAGGAGACATACTGAATGTCATTGTGGGGGACATTCTTGCTGGTGGAGCATTCACCAGTCCCACTTCCTAATCCTTCAGTGTCCTTGGCATGCTTCTACTTCTTCAACATTTTGTCCAAGGCATCATTGCTGCCATTAAACCTGATTCTTATCTTGAGCTCATCCTGACATTTCTCAAGGTCATTTTGGAGAGTCTCCATTTCTCCAAGTAGCTTCTGATATCCTTTCTTTAATTTCTAGCCTAGATGCTAGATCTTCACACCAACACACCTTGGTGTTCTTTGCTTGAGACTTCAACTCTAAGATGCATTTCTCAGATTCATCAAGGCACTTTGTTAGCCAGTTCTGCTCTACTATAGAAGCATTTTTGAATAGCTTGTATTCATTTCTCAAATTCTCTCTTTCACTTTCCTTGGAGTCCAAGACTAATTTCAAATCATCAGTCAATCTTCTTGTCTCTTCTAGTTGAGAGGTCAATAAGCCAAACTTTTGGTTTGACACATCAAGGTAGGTTCTCAACTAACTGCAATCCTCATGAACTGATCTTATGTAGATTTTAAAATCTTTTCTAACATTTTGAAGCTCTTCTAGAGAACTTACTAGTTCACACTCAAGATCTACTTCTGCATCTTCTTCTTCCCCTTCACTACCAAATAGATCTTGATGGCTAGATCTATCTACCTTGTCTCCTTCTTCCTCATAATCACTTCCAAACACATCCTATTGGTGGGGTCTATCTGCCTTACCACTTTCAGATGTGTGCATCTCATCTTCAGATCTTTGAGCCATGAGGAGGTGGGTTCCTTCTTCATCAATGTTGCGACTGCTAGTGGATCTGCATTCATCATCTGCACATGTATCCGCTGCATTGTTCTTCTCACTTCCACACACTGATCCGGTGGTACAGGGTTCATTTCCATAAAGATTCCTTAGTCTATCCCATATACTTTTTGCTGATTTACACTTATCCACCTATGAGGAGACATCACCGGTGAGCCCACTGAATATAGCCTTCATGGCTTCTTCATTGCAAATGCATCTTCTTTCTTCTTCAGATCCAATGGGAGGACTAACATTCTTAGGGAGACCATTAATAACTGACATCCATACATCAAACCCTAGAGAGGATAGGAAGACTTCCATTCTACAACTCCAAATAGAATAGTTTGAACCATCAAACAGAGGAGCAGTGATTGACACTAAACAAATGACTGTGTCCTTAAGCCGAAATCTACTCAAGTTGGAGAAACATCATCTAGCTAGGAACTTATGCTCTGATACCAATTGTTAGACACAATGTACCATTGAGAGGGGGGTGAATCACTGGTTCTCAGTCTTTCCCCTTTAACAACCTAGATGTGTATACTGGTTATGGGATCTATCTCAATGCAAACTTATTGATTAGTGGAGAGACTAACACAAATGCAAACACACATAGAGGGCATCACATAACTCTAGTATGTACGAGGAAAACCCAAGATGGGAAAAACCTTGGCAAGCAATGCTGCTGGAGACTAATGCTCCAATCCTGACAATAAAAAAACTCTATTACAATGTTTAGGGCACCAATCACCAACTCATTTATGGGCTACAACCCAAAGGAGCTACAACTCAGTGATCATAATGAAAAATTCAATTACAAAAGTAGTTGTCATGTTACAAGTGAATCTTGTAACCATTTCATATACCTTACTCTGCCAGTGAGATACCTTCTCTGCTACACCGACTCACTCTTCTACTGCTTAAATGCCGGTAAACTCTAATGGTATACCTCTCCTCTTCTTCAGCTCTGCTAGATCTCCACCTTACTCTCTTCTCTTCACCAATACAACACTTTGCTAGCTTTCCTATCTGCCTTCTCTGCAACTTCCTTCTCTTCTATTCTGTCGGTATGAAACTACCGATTCTGATCTTCTACCAGTTGAACACTTCAACCATGTTCTCCCTCACTTTCACTCTCTTCTCAGATACTCATTGAGCACTTGGCTAATTTTCTCTTACATGCCTAAGTAACACTCAATCACTTCACAACAACTTACTCTTCCTCCATTTAGCAACACATAACCATCTCTTTGGCCTCCATATTTATAGTCTGGTTTTCCCACCAAAAGCCTATTCAAAATATAGGTGGTTAGGGTGTCCTCATCATCCTCAAGGAAAACCAAATCCAATCAGATGTTGCTTGATCTGATCTTCCAGACAGCCAACTGTACAACTTCGCCATTAACGTGCCTTCCAATACACGTTTTCCAAATATAAAAAACACGGTCATGTATCTCGACCTGCTTTTGTCAAAATTTCATTAATGTTTTTGCTGTTTCCTTCTCGAGGTCTTCTCACAATATGATCTTCTTGATTTTATCCAGGCGCCAACAACTCCTTGATTCTTCTTTGTCCTTGATTCTTCCTCGAGCCATACTCCTCTGATCCGATTCATAAATCACGGGATCCATATTCAATGCACACCTGTAGAAATACCTATCTCTACATGACACTTCACCAATCTCTGCAAGATTTCCACCTTGATTCCATGTGGCATCCATGTTTTCCAACTGCCAACTTGGCTCTTCATGTCGGTCCAGGTAGGATCACCGACCAAACACTCTATCGGTTTCTCTTCTCTGTCACTTTACTAACGCTATCGGTTAAACCCTCAAATTGATCTATCATCAACCTTACACTTTGTTTGTCTTCCAGTGGAATTGGTCAACACTCTTAATAATCCACCTTATGTATATCTTCATCATATGGGGATTCTTCTTCATCTGCACCTTGTCCATATTACTGGTTGACTTACATATCGGTAAACAATCTTGATCTATACCGGCATCTCAATCATGCCTTCTCAGTCGGTTCAGTGCATATCAATGATTTCATGCACTTGATGCACACCTCTTATTCCTTAACTTACAACACTATTATGCACACAATGCATAATAGG
The DNA here is from genome assembly GCF_030272615.1 of Cryptomeria japonica. NCBI lineage: Eukaryota > Viridiplantae > Streptophyta > Pinopsida > Cupressales > Cupressaceae > Cryptomeria > Cryptomeria japonica. Next base: position 407,860,272 of record NC_081405.1, on the reverse strand, counting down.
AGATAAGTTCCTCTTACTGGTGGAGTGACACCTTGTCTTTTGAATCTTGCAATGTACTCATGTGACTTCCCTATTTGTGCAACATATCGTCAAATAGGCACATTTGATCCGGTGTGGGCACATTTACTGTCACTCATCTCTTCATATGGTGACTGCATTCTTCATCCGGTGGGAATCTTGCTACTTTGAAACCTCACAGTATTCCGGTGTTGATGTGATTTAGGTAACATTCTGCCTATTCATGACAAACAACAACACTAGTTATGAGCTTTGCAGGATGACAAACACTCACTTGGTTGGTCTAACTTCTCCATATCAACACATCACTTACCAGTTGACATCCTTTCCTCACCGGTGATTTGCAACACAAGGTGATACCAAGGATATCTCAACTTGTACTCCTCCTTGACAGTGTTGCACATACATCTCTCATACCAGTAGTCATCCCATACTAGTTGACATCAATGAAAACATAATGCCAACACATCATATCATGAAAAATTGTTGTTACAACTCTTTGATAAGTGGTGCCTACATTCTTTATGCTGAAGGGCATTTCATTCCAGCAGAAATTTCCCCATGCATAGGTGAATATTATTTTCTCTTGATCCTCAGGTGCAATTTTGATCTGATTGTATCTGGAAAAACCATCTATTAAAGCGTACATTTGATAACCAATAGGCATGTCCACTATCATGTCTATGTTAGGCAGTGGAAAATCATCTTTTGGACAAGCTTTGTTTAAATCTCTAAAATCTGTGCAAACACGTATTGATTTGTCAGGTTTGGAAACATGTACAATATTATATATCCACTAGACATAATCAATTTCTCTGATGAATCCAACTTTTAGTAATTTTTCTAGCTCAACTTTAACAAGTAATGCAACATGAGGATGCATTTTTCAGAGTTTTTGTTGAACTGGTTTAACTCCGGGAGTGATATAAAGATGATGCATTATGAGGGCAGGATCCAGACCTGACATATTAGCATATGTCCATGCAAAATTGATCTTCTTTTCCATGAAGAAATCAACAAACTCTTTTAGTTCTTCGACTGACAATGATTGAGCTACATGTATGGTGTGCTGAGCTTCTCCTGTTTCACTGTTTACTGGCTATGTAGGTTCAATTAGCACTGATGATTGCTCTTGAAAGTGATCAGGAAAAATGTCAAGTATCTCACCTTCAGGTGGCTCAGAGAGGTTTTCACTGTTAGGTATGTCCTTTATTTTTACTTTTTTTGATTCTGACACCACCATAGTGTGGTTTTCACCATCATAACTCTTATGTTTCTTTTTTTGATTTTTGCAACTAAGATACTTGACATTTGTTGTTGTCATGCTCTCACTTTGTTCACTAGTGGAAGATCCCATTTGTTCGATTGCATTAAGATAATAGGCTAATGTATAGTCATAGGTAAAAGTAGGTATTCAAAGGTTGATCTTGGAAAGTACAGTAAATAAGCTCAGGATATACCAGGTATAAAGATTTAACAGGTTCAAGGGAATTCACTATATTGTTATCACAACCTCGAACTGACAAGTTGAGTTCTAGAAGACTACCTTGCATAAGCGTCTCAAGACCAGGAAGAGTTAGAACATGATTATCAAAGTTTACATTAGTATTTAGGGAACCTAACCCAACAAACCTACCACTAGCACCATCCTCTACTTCAGACTAGACTACATATCATGGTTTGATAGTAATAGGTTCATCAGATAGAGTTTCGACATTCATGATGAAGTATTCATAGTTTGGTGTCGAATAGTTAATGTCATAAATAGATCTTATTTTAGAGTGATCAGAGTCAGAAGATGAAGCCTCTAAGTCTTCTTCAAGTGGCTTAGTGAAAGAATGTATAGTATCAATATTTACATCTTTGATGCTGCAAGTTCCTTCGTGATTTGGTTCAATGATCACTTGTAGTTTACATACCTGTTGACATAACCTTGATGACTCTATTAGTCTCTGTCATATTTTCCATTCAGCTTCCTCTGGACTAATGACCGGCCTTACTTATGTAGCCTCCAATTCTTCATTTGTAGTCCCATACCTGATTTTCTCTATCATATTAGAGAGAGATATAGTAGGTGAAGAATTTTCTTGTGCTCTTCCTTCTTTCAGTTGTTGTTCATAGTCTTCTTGTATTTTTAGTTTGATTTCCTCTATTTCCTTTTGCAGTTTTAAGCGCACTATCTCTTGTGCTTCATCTATAATATCACTAGGTTCTTCCAGAGTTTCTTTAGTAGATGCATCTGATAAAGGATCTGGACCCCATTTATACTCATTCGAGTCTATTTCTGAATCCTCTGCTTGCATTCTTCTTGTATATGTGATCAGAATGTTCAGTGGTGCAAATAATTCTTTAATTCCTTCCATCTCTTCTCTCATTTCTTCTTGGATTTATACTCCTTGTAGTGTTATTGCTGATACAGTTGGAACTTGGTTACAAGTTGCTTCTTCTCTCTTGATTTCCAGTTCTTCTTATTCTTTCTCACACTCTTCCTGAGTTTGTTGAGTATTTACTTCCTTTGATGTTTGATGTAGTATCTTTTTCCTCCACTTAGACTGATGAGGAGAAGTATGTTTTTGATTTGATGACTCCTCTAAATGGTATCCATGTCTAGATTTATCATTTGTAGACTTAGTTTGTATCTTAATAGGTTTAATAATTTCTTCTTGATGCTTGCCCAGAGGATCGGTACCTGAATATCCCACGCGTTGAATCGTCTTATAGCTTGGACCATATTATTCAAGGGAAATCTCATAGTGTTGCACTTATTTGTTTTCACTTTCTTCTCTAAAAAGCCATTTGAGAACAACCTCTTCTTCTGTTTCATCTGCAAGGGAAGTATAGGACTATACAAAAATAGAATCATAAATGATATTTGGAGTTGAAGTTTGTGGATTCATAGCCTCAAATGGTTCTCCAGACTGTCTTGGTGATGAGGAAGAGACATTAGTGAAAGTATAGGTTCTATCTTGTATCCATCCATGCCAGTACCTATGATTTTCAATTTCTTCTCTAAGTATTTCATCAAATTTTCTAACTTTCAGCTGCAGAGGCTTCTTTGTTATGAGGAACAAAGGTATTAGTACACTATTTCAATGCACTACAGGTGTAGCTTGTATCAACAAGAATACTGATTTCAACTCCATTATAAGGAAATTTCAAGCACTGATGATATGTAGATGGTACTGCTTGCATTTCGTGAATCCATGGCCTTCCCAACAAGATGTTGTATGAAAGAAGAAGGTCAAGCACCTAAAAAATAACATCTCTTTCCATAGGTCCTATCCTAATGGGAAATAGTACCAGACCTTTAGAGGTCCTCTCTTCTTCATCATAAGCTTTGATTGCTATTTTGTTTGCTGGATCAATGACATGTTTAGAAAATCCCAACTGTATTAGTAAATTGTAGGTACAAATATTCAAGCCAACCCCTCCATCTATCAAAACACGTTTGACTCGATGTTTATGGATCATAGCTTCAATGTGTAATGGCTGGTTATGTGGGTGATTTAGTGAATTGTCATCTTCTTTAGAGAAGGTGAGGTAATGAGGCAAAGTAAGGTGACTCACCATAGATTGAAACTGATCTACATCTAAATCTTTAGGGACATTAGTAGTGAGAAAAGCTTTGTCAAGGATCTCTCTATGAGTAGAAGAGATCTTAAGCAGTTCAAAAATGGAGATTTGAGTGGTGGTTCACTTTAATTGTTCGACAATGCTATAACTAGGAGAGAATGAAGAAGCCAACAACTTAGATTTAGTTGTGATCGTATCTGGTTGTCTGTTTGAAGAAGTTAGTAGGTTTGATATTGTTTGATCAGGAGTTGAGGAACTAGCTCCTTTGAGAGTAACCTTCTTGTGAAAAGTGGATAAAATCTGCAAGCTGAAAGACAACACACTGCAATTAAGTCATTGCATGAATGGTTAGACATATATAATCATGAATATAAAAAACCATAACAAATCGACCTATTGTCTTCTAAAAGATGCGAGTATATACTTGCTCTCAAATTTGTCTAAGCAATACCAGTGACTAGAATACACCAAGATGAAGGATTTAATCTATATGGGCACAAGATTAAGCTAAATGTATGCAAGATTAAGCTAGATATGCAAGATTAAGCTAGATATGCAAGATTAAGCTATATGAATGAATATTAAGCTAAATGAATTCAAGCAATCATGATTAAACTAAATATGAAAAAAGCTAAACTAAGATGCAATAATATCAAAGTACAATATCTTCAATGAGTCCAGAGCAAAAACTACACAATAACAATAAATCTCTAGGGTGTCTTGAATGAGAGATGAAGGGCTGAATTTATAGAGACTCAAAAGAGAGACCAACGGTCAAGATCGATTAACAATGAGCAGTTGAGATTCCTCAAGAAAAAACACAATCCAGGTTAATTGAAATAATTGAGAGATCAGATTAAGTTAATCTTGAGATAGATTCCAATTATAGCTTGATTGAATGCATTCAGATTATAAGTTTGAGTTTGCATTGGAGATAAAATTAGTTGATTCCATGCACTTGAGATAAAATTAGTTGATTCCATGCACATGAGATAAAATTAGCTCAATATTTTTATTTAGAAAAAGCCTTTTCAATTTAATTGAACCTCTTTCCTCAAGAAAATCTTTGAGTTTTAATTTTAGAGACAATGATTAATTGAATTTAATTGCTTTTCTGAAATTTCTCAAGTTATCTCAATTTTAGAAAAAGAAATATCTTAAGTTTGATTTCTTGTCTCAATTTAATTCTTTTCTTTTATTTTCAACTTAACTCTTTCTTTTACAGATTAATTCCTCTTTTTGTGATTAATCTCTTTTTGTAAATTAATTTCTCTTTTTGTAAATTAATTGCTTTTTTTGTGATTTAAATGGCAAATTTATTTATTAATTAAATATGCTAGGATATTTAATTAAATAAATAGAATAATTGATCAAAATGATTTACTTGGAATGGTTTAATTAATTACAAAAATATTTAATTAATATAGAGTGATTTATTTGCCATGTAACATTAATGATTGAAGAATTAATTAATTAGGCACTCAAGGTTAATTTAATTGCCTTTGGTTAGGACCTTGGTGATGTTGTCAAGATTACGGGCCCATGGTTTAGGTGACCATTTTTAGGGTATTACATTGTCTAATTAGAATAACAAATATACATGCATGAGAATCATAAATCCAAAAACACAAGAGGAGAACTGAAAAATGCAGAGCAATGTGAAGCTCTGCAAACTTTGCTAGACAATCATTATCATAATCTGCATAGACTTTCAGACCACCAAAGCACAAGTATAGAATCTCAAGGCAATATCCAACAATATACCAACACATCATAAAAATATCTATAATAAGTGAGAACATCTAGAGCAAAACCAAACACTAAAACATAATCAGTACATTGACATGACTGACAACCATACTGATACAGCAATCAATTTCACATTTGTAGCATACATATGTCAGGATTTATTCTCAAGAAAGATCTATTTATTTTTCCCAATGTATACAAAGGCATAGAACATTATGAATGTTTCAAGGAACTAGTGGGATTGAAATGGATAGGTGAAAGATGGAGGTAGCTCAATATGGAATCATATCTTCTTCTTTTTTCCAGGGACTATCTCATAATGAGATAACATGTTTATCCAAGCTAGGGGATTGGATATAATGAGGTAAGGTGATAGCTTGGTGCAATAAATAACATTCAATTCATAGGCATGAATATGTAGAGAGGATTCTAAAAAAAATGTTTTGCATTTTATGTCCTTAAATTTGACTGAGATCAAGGGATGAATTTGGATAGGATTGTATTAGATAAGCAAGATCAAGGATGATAATTGATAATGAAAGTAAGAAATAGATAAGATAAGGGATATGGACTAAAGGGTGTAGGTAAGGTGAAGCAAATAGGATGCATGATGCTATTCATCCTTTGCTTCATCAAGATCAAAGGTGAAAAAACAAGATGGATGAGGGATAATGGGAGATGTGGCAGGTAAGATAGCATAGATAAAAATTGCCCCCAAGTGTAGAGTGCAAGGGGATGATGGATTACACATGATGCCTATTTGCCATGTTTTCATCATGGTACTTGCCCAAGATACCACAAGAAGTGGTTCTCATCATTGGATGAATTATTTCTCTTTGCTTTTTTTTCTATTATTTTTTTTGTTTTTTTGTCACATGAGGCACCTATTTGCTAGGTTTTCATCAAGGTGACATTTTTTTTTTTGCATTTTTTTTATTTTTATTTTATTTTTGAGCTTTTCAAAGATAATGGATGTGTGATAGGAAATGGAGGAAGGACTCAAAAATCTTTTTATTTGGATGGTATCCTTGAAACATGTGCTACAATGAACCACAAATATTGAAGGTATGCTCACAAATGTTGGTAGGGTGATGGTAGAGGCAAATGAAATGGATGATAGGATGAAATAGGGAAAGGATTTATAAAAAATATTTAATGGAAGGTATGAAAGGATAGAAAATAGGTGTTGGATAATGGATAGGATGTTGGAAAATTTGTGCATGGGTGGATGGAAATGTCTTAGAGATCAACGTTGGCACACACCTTGAGGTGTGATGGAGTGATGGAGGACATGTGGGTTTTGGATTTTGATGGAGGAGTGAATGTGAATTTTGGGACATAAGGACCAAAAATGGATGAAGGAGTTGATCAAGTATCTAAGATAATGGATTTTGGGGCATAGAGACCCAAAATAGGTTTGAAAAATGAGAGATGTTTAGATTGAGGGATAAAGGAAGCCTTGTGAATAACAATTTTGGATGCCAATTTTGATTTTTATTTAGCATGCAATTCTTCTATGAGTGACTTCAAAATCCACATGGTTTTTGATTTTTATTTCTTTTGTGGTTGTTTGGAATGCATTTCTTCTATGAGTGACTTAGGAATCCACACAATTTTAAATTTTTCTTTTTTCTTAAATGACCTTTGTGGCATTTCGTATTTTTCTTTTTGCTTTTAGATCAAATTTTTCTTTATTTTTACATGTCTTTTATATTTTACATGTTGATATTTGGATGTATATGGTTTTTTGGACTTGTGGATATAATGCTTGGCATCTAAATTGCTTCAAGGGGGAATGAGATTCATGGGTGGATATGGATGATATGCAGGTCTTTTGGATAGTTTAATGTAGGTAGATGGTTGGAAGGTTATCAAGAATATCTGCCTTTGTTGATCTTGATTTACGTTAGGGTAATTGGATCATGAGCTAGGGTTCATATGGATAATGGATGAAGGGATGCAGGGTCCTAAGATAGATGGAAGGGAGGAAGGCTTTGATATTGGGATACAAGGACCCAAAATAGATTTAAAGGATAGCAATTGTGTATGCTTGGATTTAGATGGAAGAATATGGGATTTAGTAGGTATACCAACATTTTGAGATTTAGATATGTAGCCAAGGCACTGAAAATTAAGATTTTCTTTGATATGAAGGGGTTCTAATATACCTTGTTCATTTAGGCCTAACCCTTTGTCTTGATAATGCATGTTTTGACAAATATTTTTAGAAATGAGATACTTGTTATTTTTTAAACAAGATGTGAGTCCATTTTGAGGGGGATATGCTATAGAAGGAAGGATATGATCATGAAGTAGATCAGATCAGATGAATTTTGAAGGGACCCGGTTGATAAGTATGAGGTTCATGACTAGCTTGGGTAGAGGCGATTTACTCTTGAGGTGAACTGGGATCATGAAATGAAGATGAAGGGATATTTTGATTGTGACCAAGAAGAGGATCCTTAGATCCTATTTTAAGGGTGCTTTGCTTTTGATGTTGAATTGGATCATTAGATAGGGTGGAAGTTATATCATGATCTTCCTTAGGGGGTGGATTATGAATTGGAATTGAAAGGATACTTTACTCTTGAGATGAAAGGGGATTATCTTGGATAGAATAAAAAGAGATGAGAGGACATTCATAAGAATATAAAAAGGTGGGATCTAGGTCAATTATTGGATGGGATTAGAGAGTCTTTGTATCTTGATCCTGATCTATGCTAAAGCTTGTTTCTTCCAACTTTGGATTATCCTCTTCACATAGGGTAGGAGTTTGGATATGTATGGGGGATTATAGGAATGGTTTTTGAGTTGGACTCCCTAGAGTTGTTTTGATTGGGAATGGAGCATATGGTGGCATTGGATATAGGATTTCTAAATTATACAAAGGATTTATATAAAGGAAAGGATTACCTTGGATTTCTATTGTGGATATCCCTTAGGGGTAAACTCAAAATATGTCATCATTGGATTTACTATTTGGTGTGGAATCACATGAGGTAAATACGACTTTGATATAATCACTTTGGAATGAGCCATTGCTAGACATAGGTGGACAATTTTGTTCATGATTGAAAGAGGGATCTTGACATATTTGATTTCTCTTGCTTTGTGATTGTTTATAGGCCATGAAAGACTAGGAGTGAATGTAAAGGTGGTAAATATGTTTTTTGAAATTTTCGATGATAGTGCAACAAAGGAAATAACAAAAGTTGATACTATAACTAGGAATTCTGGAAAATACATCAAAGCCTACATTATGCAACCACAAAACATAATAAGCTAAGAAATTAATCCTAATACATTCAATGAAAGAAGGAAAGACAAGATTTCAAAACAAAAGTGCAAACCACATGTAAAAATCTCCTTCCTTGACCTCCATTGTTTCTCTTTTTCCTCCAAATGTGTTGTGGATCTCACCTACAAAATGCAAGTGTGATAGAAGCAAGATGATAGAAAAATCGTCAGCATGAGGGTACTTGAGAAGTGGTTAAAATTGAATGAGAAAAGAGTCCAATTTATAAAAAAAATTATGGATTAATTGGATGGCTAAGATTGATTTGAGACTGAAAATAATCAATGGATGAGATTGAGTGCACAACAAAGCTGCCATTTGAGGAAGGATGAAGATAGAAGAAAGAAAATGAGAAGATATTATGAGAATAAATAATAAAATCCTTGATTATCTTCTCATAAATACCAAATTAGCAAGTTGAAGAGAGAAGGGAGACAAAAATTAGAAAGTAGAAGAGATAATTTGAAATAAAAAATTAGAAAGTGGAAGAGCTAAGTGGGGTCATAAATAAATAAATAAAATTCATTTATTTCACCCACACATGACAATTAAATAAAATAAAAATTTATTTAATTAGAACAATTGGAGAAAGGGGATTGCATAATTAAAATAATTATTTAATCATGAAACAATAAGTAGCTTAGAATAAAGGGACTAAATAATTAAGTAAATTATTTAATCAAAGAGGAATAGTTAGGATTAATCAATTAAGATCAAGATTATTTGATTAGAAGATGACAATGATGAACATTAATTAAATAATGAAGATTATTTAATTAATGATTTAGAAGAAAAATAATTAAATAATTAAAAATTATTTAATTATAGGAAACTAGAAGAATAATATTAATACTAATATAAAAAGTAAAATTATTTAATCAATTTAGACAAAAAAGGTTAGTGAAAAGTGTCTTCGAAGACTTAGGACAATTATTAGTGTCTACATTTTGCCCCTCTTTGAGACAACACATCTTGTCGCATTGTTTCAAGGAAAAATTTAAAAGATCATGTGCCAATAGACCATGGGATGGAGGTAGGATTCCCCCTCGAGAGATTGTTTATGTATGAAAGAAATGAATGATCTCTTGAAAGAAGAGAAGAACGTTAGATGAAAGAGAAAATATGATGAAAGAGACAAATGTTAAAATGTTAATTGATTGTAGAAAAGGGTTGATTGATATTAAATGAAGAAATTATTGATTGATCAAATATAATAGATAACATGATAATGATTGATTTGATGAAAAGATAGAATGATTGATAGGATAGAATAAATGTTAGCCAGAAGAAATGAAAATGAGAAGTGAAGAATGATTAGTGTGATGAAATCTTGCTTTCACAAATGCTAATAGTAGGTGAGAACCTTTATTTGATATGGAAAAATGGATGCGGTGCACCATGGCAATGAAGGCTAGGGTGGTAATGCGATCCCTTTGCGTAAGACAAACACATTGCAGAGAAGAAATGGTTCAACCATCCTAAGAAATAATTGCCCCATAATGTTATGAAGCACTCCTCAAACAGAAAACAAAAAACAAGAAAGACCATGAGCCATCCCGACCACTCTAAATCACTCAATGACATCATTGAGTAGCATAGGAAAATGATCAAAGATAAATCAATAAAAATAAGATTCTCAAATTCAAACAAGTCAAACAACCATTCTGATCTTGTTGCCAAAATTGATAATGTTTTATTTTGATGATAGGACAATCATGCTGCCTAGTTTCAGGGAATGCAGTACCTTGTCTAAGACGGGACATAGTCTGGTTTTGAGTATATTGCACCGTGTATAAGACCCATGATAATGTTGAAAAGGACCAATGATATTGATTTGGATTGATTGATAAGACACATTGACCAATTTGAATGTTTGGTTGATTGAATAGTTCATCTGTTGATGTGTGATTTGTTAAGCGCAATGTTTTATTGTGTTTCTGTTGGACGTCTGCTCAAATGTCTATTTATGTACAAAAGGTGCAATTTATTGATGGAATAAAAATGATTGTTTTTGGATTTTGATGTTTTCCAATTTTCAGGGTTTTTGAACTTTTTGATGTTTTGTTTTTTGTTTTTTTAGGACATGAATGTTTTTGGATTATTTAAGGACATTTTGGAATTTTTTCTGTGATTATTTCAGGTATTTATTTGCTTTTTAGGGATTTTTTAGGACTTTATTTGATGTTTTTTTCATGTCATTTTTATGATTTTTATGTTTTTTTTTTTCAGGACATTTTATGATTTTTTCAAGAGATTTTACTATTTTTATGATTTTTTCAAATGTTTGCCCCTAGTGTCTAGAAAGGTAAAAGGGATTTTGAGGGAATGAATGAACGAACAAGACATGAATGGATAAGTGAATGATGGAGGAAGCTTATGTGATGTTCAAGGACTATCTCACAATAGAATAATAGGTCAATCCAAGAAAAGGGACCAGATATATAAATATAAAGCAAGGATACAATGTAATGAATGTGATGTGTTCCAAAGAAATGGCCATGTCAAGAGGTTTTTTTTTTGAAAACATGTTTTGCATTTTTGTCCTTAGTTTTGATCAAAACCAAGAGATGGGTTTGGATAGAATAAGAAAGATCAAAGGTGGTAATGAAGGATGAAAGTACGCAATGGACAAAATAATGGATATGAGCTGAAGGGTGTGGATCAAGTGCAATAGATAGGACACACAAATCCTGCAAAGGTCCTGAACCTTGTCAAGATAAAAGGTGGAAAAAGGGATATGCATGGATATAAATTAAATGAGGGATAATGGAGGATGAAGGATAATAGATGGATGTGGCAGATAAGATAGCATGAATGGAACTTGCCCCCAGTGAATAGTGCAATAAATAAGGGACTACACATGATGCCTGTTTTTTAGGTTTTCATCATGGCAGTTGTCCAAGGTGCCACAGGAAGTGGTTTCACACATGGATGAAATTATTTCTCTTTAATTTTTTCTGATTTTTCACTTTTTTCTTTTCTTTTCTTTTTTTCTCTCTTTTTTTTTTAATCATTTTTTTTCTCTTTTTGGAAGATAATGGATGCATGATAGGAGATGTAAGGACTCAAGCATCTCATTTTTTTGGATGGTACCCTTAAAATATGTGTTGCAATAGACCATGACTATGAAGGTATGCTCAAAGACATTGATAAGGTAATGGTAAAGGGAGATGAAGTGGATGATTGGATGGAACTAGGGTAAGGATTTATGCAAAGGATTAAATAAGAGGGATGGAAGGATGGAAAATAGGTGTTGGATAATAGATGGGATATTGAAAGACTAGTGCATGAGTGAATGGAATTGTTGGTGAGATCAGTATTGGCACACACTCTAATGGGTGGTGGAGTGATGGAAGAAAAGTGTATTTTGGATTTTGGGATTTTGATGGAGGAATGGCAATGGATTTTGGAACATGAGGGCCCAAAATAGATTTGAAAGGTTGCAGAGGTTTAGAAGAAGGGATATAAATCTTGGATGCCAACTCATATTTCTATTTAGGATGTTGTGCTTCAAGGAGTTGCTTTGGAATCCACATGGTTTTTAATTTTTCTTTCTTTTGCAGTTCCTTGAAATGCATTGCTTCTACAAGCGCCTTAAGAACCCATATGGCTTTTGAATTTTATTTATTTACTCAATGGACCTTTGTGGACTTTTGGATATCTCTTTTACTTTTTGGATCACATTTTGCGTTGTTTTTACATGTCGATTACATGGGACATGTTGATCATTAAACGCATGCGGATTTTTAGACTTACGGATTTTATGCTTGGCATCTATATTGTTTCAAAGAGGAACATGATTCATGGGTGGATACAGATTATATGGAGGGTTGATGGATGGAGTGATGCAGGTAGATGGTGGGAAGGTTCTCAATGATGTGTGTCTTGTTGATCATGAATAGGAGATGAAGGGATATAAGGACCTAATATGGATGGAAGGGATGAAGGGTTAGGCATATATTTGGGCTTAGATGGAGAGATGTGGGATTTAATAGGGAGACCAATGTCTTGAAATTTATCTTTTTTGTTGGAACCTTGACCATCAAGATTTTATTTGATATGGAGGGGTTCTAATGTACCTTGTTTATGGAGGCTTGATTGCTTGCTTTGATTAATCCTTTGACTAAAGGGATACTTGTTGCTTTTGGAAGAAGACACAATTCTATTTTTTAGATGGAAATGGAATGGAAGAAATGACAGGGTCACAAAGTAAACCAGACCCAATGGAAGTAAAGGAACTAAGTTGACCTATAAAAGTTTCATTAACAACTTGCATAAAGATCTTGGAGTCATGAGGGGGATTAAGGGAAATGATGGGATCTTTAGGTGGATATGGAGGCATTGTATTCTCATCTTGCAAGATGGAATATTGTGAAGAACATGGAGGATTATGACAGGGAAATGAAGGGATAATTTGATCTTGACATGGAAGAGGACCATTGGATAAAGTGGAAAGGGTGTTTGGTTCTTCCTTTTGAATAGGATCATTGGAAAATGTGGAAGAGGCATCATGGTCTTTCTTAGGAAGTGGATTAGGAATAGGATTTGGAAGGATGCTTAGCTATTGAGATGGAATGGGATCATCTTGGAATAAATGGAAAGGTTTAAGAGGATCATCATGGGATTATAGGGAGATAGGATCTTAGTCAACCATTGGATGGGATTGGGGAGTTTTGATGAATTGATCTTTATTTATGATAGGAATTATTTCTTCATTCTTTAAATTATCCTCTTGACATGGGACCACTTCTAAGGAAGGGATAGGAATTTGCATTGGAATGGGGGATTATTGGAAGGTGTTCATGTTTTGGCATGATGGGGAAGCATTTTGGATGGGGCCTTCAAGAGCAGGTATGATTGGAATTGGAGTGTATGATGGCATAGGATCTAGGATTTTTAATTCATGTGAGGAACTTGTATCAAGATTGGGATTAGATATGAATTCCATAGGAGATAGCCCTTGAAGGTCAACATGAAAAGTGTCATCATTAGGTTCATTATTTGAGGGAGATAGTATAGATTATTATTGAGAAGCTTTAAAAGATGAAGGCTTGGTGGAAGATATGGAGGCCACATATGGAGCCTTGCTAGACATATATTCATAATTTTGATCATGCTTAGAAGTAGTGCCTTGTTTCTCTTTAGGTGAGTCATTAGGATCTTCAATTTCTATGACACCATTATCAAGGAGGTCTTGAATCTTATGTTTTAATTCCATGCAATTTGAAGTCTTATGATTGTTTTGTCTATGATATGCACAATAGTTACTAAAAACATTACATCCTCATGGGGTTGTGTTAGGAAATGTGATAAGATTGTGCTTAAGAAGCTCTTTCAAAGACGACTTAGTAGATTGTCCCGAAAGGTGTAAATTGTCTATCTAAGGGATATTTAGAAGAAATATCTTGTTTTCTTGGTGAAGGAGTCATGTGATATTTCTTGAGGTTTGGATTTTGATTTTTAATTACTTGTTCCACCTTATATAGTCATTGTAGCATTTCTTGAAGTTTGTCACTTTTGATATCATGAATTTGTCTCTAAAAAAGGGTCATTGATTCATTCTTCTAAACTTGAATGTCATATATTTCTCTCTTGAGATATTGAATTTCTTGGGCCAAGGTAGCCATGGAGATTTATGATAGTTCTGATCTTTGACCTAAGACAATGTATGAGACTTGGGATGGAACACAAACCCTAAAAATGAAAAGGGGGAACTATATGATATGAGTGAGATTAGGATGTAACTAAGGATCAATTCAAATATTAAGGTGCAAACTATATCATAGTAAGGTGAGGTTGGGATATGATAAGGATCAATGCAAAAAAATGTAATATATATGATATGATTGAGATGGGGATGTGCTAAAGGATTGATATAAAATGTGATCTATATGATAGCAAAGTGTTGTGCAACTAAAAACCATAAATAGGATATGAGGATGAATGATGTTTGATGCAAGGACTAAGGATTCTCTAGGTCTAAAAATATTTGCAATGTGAGGTTTGATTTGTGCTATGATGGATAGACACAAGGATTAAAGTTCAAAAAGAGGGCATGCTAGGATAGTAAATTATGAACTCCAAAAGGAATACCAACTTAAAGACACTATTAGTTCCCTAACTCAAGGAAGATTCACCTCAAGTGATAAGGGTGATTGATGATCAAAATTTGATGTCAGACCTAAGACAAGAAATCCCAAGTGCAAGCAATGTGTAAGACCCCACATTATTAATACAACCCTAATTGTTGCACATATCATAGTTAAACTAAAATGGTGGTAGAAAGGATGTGATGTTATTCTATTAGTTGTATTTTTATACATTGCTTTAATTATGATGGAAGGTAAATGACATTAACATCTAAGTTTCCAATCAATGGAATTGATTATTGCTAACTAATGATTGCATATGTGCATATGAAACATGGATTTAATATGTGATTGCTTAGAAATAATGTTTAAATGATTCATAAGTAAGAATTATTAGGAATTGGACAATAATTTATATGAAATATTATGATTAGCTAATTGTGCTTGTGGTTGGATAATGCAGTATAGAGGGTGTACAATATAAGGAAGAAAAGAGAATTACTCCAAATCAAATATATTGTGAAGGTGTTATAAGTGTAACCTATTTTGCATAGAAATGGATGAAGGAATATATTTATCTTATTTAGAGTCAATTTTAAATGTTTTGAGAGGGCATACAACCTTAGGTCATGTAGTGAGAGAGGGAAAGAATTCTGACCTCTTTGGAAATAATGTGGGTATTTCTAGTGAGACTCAGATGTCTAAATGATGTTAGTATATTAAATTTTACAAATCTTCTAGATTTTAATTTGAAAACCCTTTGGGTAAAGCCAAAACTCGAATGGCTCTTTGATTGGGTTTCAAAAGGTCTTGTGTGGTCTTTTTTATGGGTTTTGGTGCAAAAATAGACCCCTAGGGTCAATAACTTTGGGTTAGGGACCTTTAGAACATGTGATAGTGTCCTCTAAGATTGATTTTACCCTTCAAAATCCCGCCTATTTGGAAGTGACGGGTTAGGGTTTGAGAGAAAGTGGTTTAGGGTTGAGACCCATATATGTCTTAATAAGAAGTTAGAGACTACATTACCCACTTCTCCTTTTGGAGAACTTGGATGGAGAACAAAGTGAAGAAGGAAGAAGAATAATAGGAAAGCTTCTTGGTGGAGAAGGAGATCATCTTGTGGGCTTGGAAGAAAGATGAGTTATTCTTCAACCTTGTTGTTGATTTTAGTGTAAATGATAATATGACGATTGAAAGCCATGAAAGAATTGAGTTGTGTGAATGCTGGAGAAAAGAGTGTCAAAGAAAGATTTTGTTGTAATAGGATGCCCTCACCATAGATTTTCATGGTGTATAATATGCTTAACTTGCTCGGGGTATGGCTATAGCCCATGAGGCTTCATGATGCCATTATGGTTGGGAGGTGAGCAAGCATTCATCAGTAATTTTTCCATTGTTTACACTCTAATGAAAATCATGTTTTGATTTTGAAGAATGGGTGTAAGGAAAGTTTGCTAAGAATACTCATACTTGTGAAACTCAAGACCTCATTTGTATTTTACGTTTTAATAGGAATCTTTCTTGTTTGTCCATTGTTTCTCTCCAATGAAAAATATATGTTATTTTAAAAATTATGGTCCATTAAAATATTATGTAAAAATCCTACACTCAAGAGAAAGAGCAAACTTGTTTTTGTGTTTCTCCCATTGTATTGCATGATTATTTTTATCTGTTAGTGTAAGGGGGACCCCTCAATGAAGTTTTTAAAGAGTACTATCTTTTAAGATAAGAGAGAAAATCTTCATTTGTTAAGATTCATTCTTTTAAATCTAATGAAAAGTTTATTTAGTTTTAAAGAAAAATGTAGTCTAATGTAAAAGCTATGTAGAATTTCTGCACCTGTGAGTAAGAGAATGACTTCATTTGTTATTTTTAATTATGTTATTTCAATCAAAACATGGACTTAGTTTCTGTTTGGATATATCAGTGAGAGGTTTAAGGAGGTAATTACTCAAACTTGTAGCCCTTCACCTATTCTTAGTTTAAATACATTCTTGTGTATGTGCAAAGTTGGTAGCTTCAACATAAAAACAATGAATCTCATTGTCCACTCCCCCTCTACTATTATGGTAAGAATCAAGCATAGGAACTATAGGAATTAATGGGAGGATATGCAATAATGATGGCATAAACTACAACCTCCTCATGGATCGTAGCCACCTCTGGATGAACAAATTTCCTAAAAAGGGTTTGTGGTTTCACTAATGAGTATTTAGGCTTCTCAAGATTTTTGTGTTGGCTCAAGTTTATGGGTTTTCAAGATTATCTTTTGTATGACATACTCGTGGATCTTTGGGGCTTGATCTTCCTTTCAATTTTTTTGGATGTTGTAAATTAAAAGAATGGTTTATGTAATAGGGCTTTCCTATTTTCACTTGGTGGATCTAAATATGCCTACACAGTTGTGTCTTGTTGATTCCTTTTATTTGAAACTCAGATCTGGTGGAATTTCTTGTATTGTTGTTTATGAAGAAATCTATTTCCAAGAATCCCATCATGCGTATTCTACAATCATATCATTTCATGAGGCAATAAAATTACTATTTTAGCTGCAACTTAGTTTTGTTACTGTCGTCATGCTGCTATGTTTATTAAGGTGGATATTAGCCTTAAAATTTGGTTTAGGAAAGGCTTCCATGGGTTAGTGAGCATCGTACTATACATTTCCATAAATATGAGGTCTTACTTGAGATGTTATGATAAACAATAGAATGTTAGTACCAATTAGATAAATGTGTGGCAAAGAAATAGTTAATTTTACAATACAATAAATACATATTTACATATCTAGCTAGCACAGGAGCTTCCCAACTAGTATCCGAGAGCAATTTGGGTGAAATAGTAATAATAATATATAAATGGAAAATTAGAGGTTTCACTAATGTTTTTTTTTTCAATAAAAGTGGATTATTCCACTAAACTTTTTTATTAATATTTTTTATTTTTTACACAGGATTCAAAGAGCATACCAGAAGAAAGAACCCTGGTAAGAAAACCTCCGTTCATAACTCATAAAATAAACCTATAGTATCTAACAGATCAGTTTATACACCCCACCCAAAACCACATACAAAATGCAGTCACAACACATATAATATCAGTTTTACATAGAGCCCATATGTCCCATCAGATAATTTTCAAATATAGACTCCACAACTGCTATCAATGGAAGAAGATAGAATTTTCCAAAGCCCTATGCCAAATCCCATAAGCCAAAAACCTTCCTGCCAAAAAATAAAGTATCAAAAAACCTTTGGAAAAATACTATTGTATCAAATACCATGAGCTCGAACTCTCCTCCAGACAATGAACATGAATACTTGAAATGAAAGGGGAAAGCGGGAATAATTATCATCATAAAGTCTTACATCAACATTACTCAAGAAAATCACATAACTATTGCTGCAAACCTTCCCATACCCTAGAAGGAATTTCCTCAAAACCCACCTCTCCTTGATTAGCATTGCTATCAATGGGTAAATTTGCCAAATAATCCACAATCTTATTAACTTCTCTGTAACAATGGGATAACAAGAAATATTCAAAAAATTCTATTTTTTGTAAAATGAGATCAAGTATATACTATAAATTCCAACAATTCAATTTCTTTTACATAACACATTGAATAATCACCATAGAATCACCTTCAATTATTAAGTCCTTAATTCCCAAAGAGATTGCCATATCCAATCCAAAAGACAAAGCATGAAATTCTGCATAATTGCTAGTTTTAAAACCAATAGCATGACACTTAGCTCGAATAAAATTTGCATTGTGATCATAAATTACCATGCCTACTACCACGAGAGGCCCCATCAAAATTTAGTTTAAAGTGCCCATGCAGAGGAGGTTTCCATCTAGCAGAGCATCTCTTACCTATTGCATCATTCTTTTTTAAAATTGAACCATGCGAGGGTAAAACCGACAAGATATTCCAAACTCTAGTAACTCTACTATCCCAGTGCAAAAAAGAAGTAAGAATTTCCAAATTCTTATAAATAAATGACAAGGAAACCTTAGAGATTGAAGACTCAATTTTTAATAGAACCTCAGACACAGGAGAACTTGTTTTTTTAAATATCCTGTTGTTTTGCTCTAGCCAAACATTGCAAATCACAATAGATGGAGATATGATCCAAAGGCATGC
Source organism: Cryptomeria japonica (assembly GCF_030272615.1). NCBI lineage: Eukaryota > Viridiplantae > Streptophyta > Pinopsida > Cupressales > Cupressaceae > Cryptomeria > Cryptomeria japonica. Next base: position 407,841,401 of record NC_081405.1, on the reverse strand, counting down.
ATAAAAAGATGAGGCAAATATAAAGGGCCAAGATCTAAAATGGGAAATGAGATCCTTACCAATAATAGAGGATACATTTAACTTCTCAAACAACCACTGCCAACATTCATAAGCATAATCACAATGTAAGAACAGGTGTGAAGAAGATTCTAAATTTTTGTTACAAAGGACACAAGGGAAAACAACAGTAATACCAAGCCTGTCCAGTCTCATACCTGTAAGGACTCTATCCTAAACTACCAAGCAAGCAAAGACTCCATCTTTAGAAAGACAAGTCAAATGCCAAAACAACTTATAAGGCCAGGATGATAAATCTTTAGTAACCATAAGAGAGTTGTAACCATCTTTAACAGTGTACATACCAGAGATATTCTTTGTCCAAATAAGTTCATCCTTAGAATCAGAAAGAAATACAATTATATCCCCCAAAATCTTCTCAAAATCTAATTTCATACTTTCATCAACATCTAAGAAATCAATCGACTTCCATCTAGCTAGCTTAAGGGGTTCACTAGTCACAATTTCAAAATAATCTGAAACAAAAACACCCCAAAGGGAGGAAAGAATAGTGAAAAGAGGAGACCAATCCCTAATATTAACCAGAGGTGTGTGTCCATTCCATACTTCATCCCAGAATCTGACCTTTCTACCATTATGAACAATCCATGAGAGATGAGGCAAAATAACTGATCTAAATTTACAAAGGAAATTCCAAATAGTAGAACCAGAAGGCAAATTTGAGACTTTAAAAATCTACTCTCTCAGTCCATTATTTAAATATTTGGCAAACATAATCTATGCCCATAAGGAGCTAGGCTTGTCATATAATTTCCAAACCAACTTAGCACCTAAGGCTAAATTCTGATTCTCTAGACTCCGAATTCCTATTCCCCCAAGTTCCTTAGGCAAACATACCTTATCCCATGCAACTAAAGGGAGTTTCTTCTTGCCATCTTTATTATTGTTCCAAATAAAATATCTAAGAGTATCCTGTAAACTAACAATAGCTACTTTTGGAGACTTCAAAACAGACTTGATGAGAACAATTTTACCCGCCAAAGTTAACCATCTATGATTCCATGAGAGAATTCTAATAGAAATGACAGAAATAATCTTATCCCAAAAACCAATCTTATCCTGTTTAACAAAGAAAGGAATCCCAAGGTAAGTACATGGAAGATTTCTAGACTCAAATCACCAAAAGGATTGCAACCTATGCTGAACCAGTTGTGATGTATTAAGGAAGAAAATCTTTAATTTATCACCATTCACTTTCTGACCAGAAAATGATGCATAATTATGTATTATTCCTTTAATCACTTTTGTCTCAACTAACGAAGCATGTCCAATTAACAAAGTATCCTCTACAAAGAGACAATGAAAAATACTTTGGGGAATATTCTAAATCCTTATACCTTTCCAAAGCCCCCCTACTTTAGCAGCCCTAATAGCCCAACTGAAGGTTTTAGCTAGGAGAATAAACAAAAAGGGAGAAAGGGGATCTCCCTGTCTCAAACCCCTGGAGGAAGTGAAAAAACCACAAGGAGAACCATTAATTAAAACCGAGAATCTTGCAGAAGATATACATGCACGAATCCATTTAACCCAGGCCTTGGAAAAACCTAACTTCTCAAGAACAACACATAAAGACCCCCATTCTACTCTATCATAAGCCTTCATCATGTCTAGTTTAAGTATCATGGTCGGGGTTCTTTGGGTGGAAATAGAATGTAGCACCTCGTGTGCTACAATTTCACCCTCTTTCATCCTCCTTCTAGGAACAAAACCACCTTGCTCCAATGAAATGATCCTAGGTAGAATTTTTGCCAACCTAAGGGGAATTTGCCTTCGTAAATATCTTATACAAAGTGTTACATAAAGCAATGGGGTAGAAGTCAGCAAAAGTCTTAGTATCCTCTTTTTTAGGAATAATTACAATTATTATAGTATTAAGTTCTTTTAAAACAGACCTATTTATCCTAGCTTCCTCGAGAGCCAATAAAACATCATTTCCCACAAAATACCGACATTTCTGAAAAAATAAAGGAGTAAAACCATCTGGTCCCGGAGCTTTATCTAGATTCATGGAAAACACAACACTCTTAACTTCTTCTATGGAAAAGGGAGACATCAACATCTTATTGTCTACCAAAGATACTAAAGGAGGAATATTAGATATAATATCATTGCTGAGATTTCCATTTTCCAAAGATAATAATGACTTAAAAAACCTAACTTCCTCTGAAGCAATGTCCTCTGGCTCTGTTAATAAATTCCCATTCTGACACTAAATACAAGATATCCTATTCTTACATCTTTTAATCTTAGTTGAAGAATGATTTTTTTTTGTGTTCCTATCACCATCTGAAAGCCATAACTCTCTAGATTTCTGTCTCCAATAGATTTCCTCTCTAGCTAACACCTCCTCAAGCTGTAATTTTAGTGTCTTCAATTCATCAAAAACTTGTGGCACCATACCATGTTGAATCACATGATTATTAAGACACTCAATCATATCTTGAATCCTTTGTTTTTCTTGAAAAATGTTCTTAAAATATGAGATATTCCATTCCCTAATATTCAATTTCAAATAGCTTAACTTCTTAGCAATCTGAAACATACGAGACCTAGAACAAAAAGGAGCATAATTCCACCATTTAATAAGCATAGGAAAAAAGGAAGAATCCCTAAACCACATGGGCTCAAATTTAAATGGAGACTTAAAAGAAGCCCTATCCTCAATAACTAAAAGGGAAACTGGAAAATAATCAGAACCCGAGACTGGTAGAATAGAGGAAAAGAATTCAAAATCTGAATCAATCCAATTCTTAGATAACAAAAACTAATCTAATCTCTCAGCAATCTGAGAAAAATCCCTTCTCATATTTGTCCATGGGAAAACCCCATTCTGAGACTTGCAATCAAAAAGCTCATATAAGAAATGAAATCCCCAAAGTCATCCATAATCCTTTTATTAGGGAAAACACCTCCTCTTTTCTCATCTAAATCAGTGATAGCATTAAAATCACCCCCGAAGATAATAAAGGAACCATGTCTTAAGGAAGAAGAAGTCCTCTTTAATTCACCCCATAAATTACTATTCCCTTGAATTCCTAAAGGAGCATAAATGTTAAAAAGCTAGAATTTAACCTTTGAAATATTGCTTATAACTAAAGTCAACATCCAATTTGTAGCAGATGCCACTAACTGTACCTCAATATTATAATTATTCCAAAGTAGTGCCAAACCTCCCGAAGCACCACAAGCAGGAGAAGAAAGAAAATTCCACCTTCTCCAAGATGAAAAAACCAAATCAATAGACTCCTTTGACAACTTTGTTTCTTGCAACATAAAAATATGACACTTAATTAAGTCCATCTGGGACTTAATTAAGCATCTCTTGTTAGGGACATTTAAGCCCCTAACATTCTAAGAAATAATTCTCATTGTCCTCAAGGGGAGGCCAAAGCTCCCCTCTTCCCATTAATCAAATAATTTTTGCTTTCCCCAAAGCAACCTTGCAAATTACGTTTCACAGCCCCTGATCTTGTCACAGGAGGACTAGTCACAAATATTTTACTCCTCTTTCTTTTTACACTAACAGGAGTTAGGCATGTTTTGTTAGGCCTACCAAGAGAGACCGAATGCCTCCCTTGCCCACCAGTAGGAGAAAGGGACAAAGTCTTTTGAATTCCAGCATCAATTTCCATTTGATTCTTAATATTATTTGGAGGCCTACCTCTCCTAGGAGAAACCACTGATGGTGAAAAAACCAGAGTTGTTTGGACAATTCGTAAACTCTTGCATGACTTTGGAGAAGCCAAGATAATTGGATTATCTTCAAAACCCAACTTTGTTGTAGCCAAAACCACAAAAGGATTAGCAGATGCAGAAATTGGAAGGGTCGAGTTTATACCCCCCAAATCATTCTTAATTGAACAAACAACTCTATCAATAATACCCTCATCCATCTGATGTGCATGATTATTAAAAATATCATTTACTTGCTGAACTAGATTCTCATCTGGCATAATAACAGAGACAACCTCTAACAGATTACTATTCCCTAAGGAAGATTCATTAGCCATATTAATTTCAACATTTAGAGGGGAATTATTAGACACCAAATTCTTAATTTCCTGAACTAAAGAAGCATCATTAGGAAAACCTATGGCAGGTACCTGTTTAATAGTTTCCATATCAACCATTGCATTTTTATCTAAATTCACATTCTTTGAAGAATACAAAACCTCCTTATGAGTGCATGAAGACAAATTGTCATCCTTACCCTTTATGTGATTATTTGGCATTTTAGGGCAATCTATTGTCAATGGATGATCTCCTCCATTTATCGGGGGATTACCATCCATCACTATATCCCCGTTATTAGAAAATGTCTTCAGTAAAGATGAAAGTGAGACCAAACTCGAAGTGTGATAATTTGGTTTCCCAGAACTACAACACAATGGATTATTTTCAAGATTAATGTGACTTGTTTCTACCAATTTATGCGAAGTGACATTTCCACATCCTTCGACCGAAGGTCCGACCGACAAACTATCTTTATTAAGGGATTTAGGGAGAGAGCCAACAACTTGCTGGTTTTTCTTAAAATCCATAAATAATGGAGCATCCAAAAGTAAAGGAGACTTAAGAAGCTTTGTATCTAATTTCTCAATTGACTGGCACCAAATACCATCATGAGACTTGATATTATAAGTACAGGGGCAAACATTGTTAGGGTTAATAAGAACACAAATTTTTACCAGAACCTCCCCCTCCACAAAGTCCATTTTATATGTTAAAAAAGTTCCAATAGTATTTCCAATTTTCTCAAGAACATCCAGATCCATAAATTCAAAAGGAATTTTAGGTAAACCAAACTAGAAAGGAATAAGTTTTGAACTAGTAGGAACTAAAAAAGGTTTCCAAGCTGCAATTGAAATTAGATGTTTTCCAAACCAATGATGTGAAGTTCTTAATACCTCATCTCTGAAAGAAGGAGAATCAAAGACAATAATAAAAGCATTCATAGACAATAATTGAAAATAATGCATATCCCCCCATCTTTTTTGCAATTTATGATAAAGCTTTAACAAACTAATTTGATCACCCCAAATTTCCCCATAAATAGCATTCCTATGCAAAAAATTCACTTTCTTATCGACATCAGAACCTAGAAGATTGATACAAGGGATAGGAGCCCAAAATTTTGATGAAGAAACCCCCAGCAGAATAGGGTTAGTAGGTATCTTACTTACCTTTTCCAGACTAGCTTCCTAGAGGTTCACATTTACCTTATTTCCCACCTACTATGAAGAAACAAAAAACCTAGCCGCAGTCTCCTTTTTTGCCAAGCCAACAACCCTAGCAAACGTTCATTGATTGCCCAGATCCAAAGACCATTTCCCCCAAAATCCCTTCAATTGCTTCTCATAATTCCCTTGATTTGCACCATTATTAAAATGCCCTCAAGTGAATCTCCTTCCATTGTTATTCTTCCTCCATGCCACACTGCGTCTGTTCCAAAAGAAGCCTTGAAAGTATTTTGAAATTGGTCGAAAAACCATGTTATTTCCTCTCCGGTTTACCTATATCGCCATGTCCTTCCATCTTCCATTCGTGTAGACCCACTATGGAACATGAGGTAGGTCTTCCCTTTGCTGGGCTCTCTACTCTGTTATTCAAATAGGTCTTCAAGCTTCTATGCTCAGTAATCACTATGTAGCATCCCTATGCATACACTTGCCCGCATACATTGTTTATTAACAATTCCTTACTTATAAACAATTGCTAACCGCTGAATCTCCTTGATAACATTTCCCATGATCAATCTTAGCCTTCAGATCTTCAAACTTGACTAGGTTCAATGTATTCTTCCAATCTGAAAATGTATTACCTTACCTCGGGACTTGCATTCCTATCTTGGAACTTGCATAAGGTTATTGCGATTCAATCTGCACTATAGATCTTCTTGCCGATTTTCCTTTGCCATAGATCCTTAACAAACTTCATGCACAACATACCAATCATTTATACATCTCCAGCTAATCATTATCCTTTATTAAATAATGATTTTATCCATCCAATGTGCACTATCGTAACTCGGTTGCAACTCGGTAAATACTAAACTTTACTCGGTACACATTTCACCTTCATTAACTGATATTGATAACCTTAGGGTTTACCAACTAGGTTCCTTAGGGTTTATCGACTAGGTTCTTTGCTCGGTGGCATAGTATAGTATTAATCTTACAATCAACAACATATGTAGGATATCAAAACAATCTAAACATCATGATCTCATCATTGTCTAACTCGGTAATAGTTTCCCATTCAATAGCTTATTCCTCCTCTTTAATCATCACATTCTTTCTATGTCTTTTACTGACATCTTAATTCTCTTCTAATCAATCTTCTCAAGATATGGCAACATCATACTGAATCAGATAATCAATTTCTTGATATTAATGACAAAATAATGTTATAAAGATAGTTATCATCCTTCTTCAGTTATATCAATAATCTTCAACAACCTTCTCAATATCCTTATTAAATATCAACAATCTCTTGATATTGAAATGCCAACAATCTCCCCCTTTGGCATTGATGGCAAAACCAACAATTAAATGGTAATACCAATAATATATTCAAATTGATTTAGATTCAGATTGCTAGTAGACTTCTCCTGTTATCCTTGATCTGTTGTCTTTTGAAGTCTTCTCCATTTTTCATTAGGCTTCTGAGCTGTTGACTTGCATTTAGTCTTCTCCATTTTTCATTAGGCTTCTGAGCTGTTGACTTGCATTTAGTCTTCTCCATTTTTTTTTGCAATCTACTCCCCCTGTCATTAGTCTTCTGTTATTTCCATCATTTAGGGATTTACCATGTAGTCAACCATTTAGTCTTTCAACCATTTAGTCTTTTAGTCAACCATTTGGTCTTCTCCCCCTTTGACAACAATGCCAAAAAGTAAAAGAACTAAATCATGATTTCTTCCTCTGTGAAGTGATTTGCCTTACTGTGTAACATCTCAGTCTTGGTCAGATCAACTTGTCTCTATTCACTTTTTCCTGCACAACTTTAGGTGACCTCCTAAAGTGCATAAATTAACATCAATCCACACATAATATTCTGTAGATCCATCAAATTGATGCTTTCAACAAACTCGGTCAGTGAGTAAAAGATAGGGGTAGGACCCCTAACTTGCTTCTAAGATACTCAAAAGTGTCCCTTGGCAGTGGCTTTGTGAAGATGTCTGCTAATTGCTCCTTTGAACTGATATATTCCAGCACAACTTTCTTCTCTTGAACTTCTTCTCTGAGATAATGATACTTTATAGATATATGCTTTGTCTTAGAGTGCATTACTGGATTCTTTGAAATGTTAATGGCACTAGTATTATCATAGAATATAGTTACTGGCTCGATAACTTTCTCATTTATACCTTCCAACAGTTGTTTGATCCATGCTATATTGGTACAATTCAATGTTGCAGCAACATATTCAGCTTCTGTTGTAGATTGAGAAATACATCCTTGTTTCTTGCTAAGCCAACTTACTAGTCTTTCTCCTAAAAAGAAAGCTCCACCACTTATGCTTTTACTGTCATCTATGTTGCCTGCCCAATCAACATCAGTATAAACTTTTAAATCAAAATTATTCCTCTTTTCATATACTAAGCCATAATCTTCAGTGCCTCTCAGGTATCTGAAAATTCTCTTGATTGTTGTCATATGGGTTTCCTTGGGATCTGCAGAGAATATTGCTACAATACCTACTGCATGTGCTATATCCAGTCTACTATGCACAACATATTGCAATTTTCCAATTATAGATCAGTAAAGTGTCTCATCAACAGATGTAGATTCATCATTCTTTGATATTTTACAGTTAGTAGGCATAGGAGTACTTACTGGTTTAGAATCCTCCATTCCAAATTTCTTCAAGATTTCCTTTATGTACTTGGATTGAGTAATGAAAATTTCATCTTTCATTTGCAGTATATGTAAGCCTATTAAATATTTTATCTCACCGATTAGTGACATCTCAAATTCTTTGCACATTTCATTTCCAAAGTTCTTGCATAAGGAGTCATTACCACAAAATATAATGTCATCAACAAATATGGTTGAGATTAGTATTCCATTGTCATCATCTTTCTTCATGTACATATTGTTGTTTTCACTTGTCCTTATAAAACCAATCTTTCATACCATGCTCTAGGTGCTTGTTTCAGACCATATAAGGCTTTGTTCAGTTTGCATACCTGATCTTTACTCCCGTCTTCAACAAATCCTTCAGGTTGTTCAATGAAAACTTCTTCTTCTAGTATACCATTCAAAAATGCAGATTTAACATCCATTTGATATACCTTGAAATTTTTGAAAGCAACATATGCCAACAATGTTCTTACTCCCTCAAGTCTAGCCACAGGTGCAAAAGTCTCACCATAATGTATTCCTTCTTCTTGAGCATAACCTTTGCAAACTAGTCTTACTTTGTTGCGAATGACCTCAGCTTTTTCATTTAGCTTGTTTCTAAAAAACCACTTAGTACCAATTATATTTTTGTCCTTTGGTCTTGGGATTAGTGTCCATGTGTCATTCTTCTTGATTTGATCAATTCTTTTGTCATAGCATTTACCCAATCTTCACTGTTAAATGCCTCTTTCACTATTCTTGGTTCAAATTCAGAAATTAGACATGTGTTCTATCTCAGTTTGTTTCTTGTCATCACCGGATCATCTTTATCTCCTATAATCTAACTTGATGCATGATGTCTTCTGACATATTTGGGTAATATAGGATCGGTAGGTTCTGTATGATCTTCTTCATCACTCGGTAACTGGACATTATCTTCATTTTCTTCAGCAACTTTCTCGATAGGACTTGTTGGTTGAACATAAACAAATTATTCATAATCTTCTGGTTCTTTGGAATTTCCTTCATCATTTCTTTATGCAAATTCATCAATTTTCACATTTGCACTTTCCATTATTTTATTAGATGATTTGATCAGACATTTAAATGCTTTACTTCTAGAAGAATAACCAAGCAATGTTCCTTCTTCACTTTTCTGATCAAACTTTCCATTTATGTCATCTTTGTGAACATAGCATCTACTTCCAAAGATTTTAAGGTAACTTACATTAGGTTTCTTGTCATACCAGATCTCATATGGTGTCTTCACTATTCCTTTCTTCAGTTGAACTCGGTTCAGGGTGTAAACTGCAGTGCTGATTGCTTCTCTCCAAAATGTTTGAGGTACCCTCTTTTCTATCATTAGGGTTCTTGCACAATCCACAATTGATCTGTTTCTTCTCTTGGCTATCCCATTTTTCTGAGGTGTTCTCGGTGCAAATACTTGCCTCTTTATACCATGATCATTGCAGTATAAGTTAAATTCATCAGAAGTGAATTCTCCTCCTCTATCAGATCTAAGACATTTCAGTTGTCTTCCTATTTCATTTTCAACTCTTGCCTTGTACCATTTGAACATTTGAAAAGCTTCTGATTTTTCTTTTAAAAACATGACTGACATCATCCTTGAGTAATCATCCACAAATAATATGAAATATTTATCACCATAATAACTTTGAACTTTCATAGGACCACAAAGATCAGTGTGTACTAGATCTAAAACTCCTTTAGAAGTGTAGGACTTACTTGTAAAGCTTGATCTTGTCATCTTACCCATCTAGCATCCTCGACACATAGCATTCTCAGGTTTTTTAAGACTCGGTAGACCTCTTACTCGGTGCTTCTGAGTTATTTTGATCATATTATCAAATTTTACATGACAAAACCTTTTATGCCATAACCAAGTATCATCTATCTTTGCATAAAGACACTTGTTCTGAGTTGAGTCAAGATGAAATGTATTACCTTTTGTTTGTGTCCCGGTAGCAGCTAACTTTCCATGCTTGTCATGAACTTTGACAATTCCTTTCTGAAATTCTATTCGGTATCCTGTATTGTTTAGTTGTGCTACACTCAACAAATTGTATTTCAAACCTTCAACCCAGTATACATCATCACATTTAGCATTGTCAAGAAGTGTTATAGATCCTTTACCTTTCACCAGACATGGTGCATCATTACCAAATCTTACATAGCCTCCATCATAGTCTTCTAATTTAACAAACTTGTATTTATCACCTATCATATGATGTGAGCATCCACTGTCTATGATCCAAGAATCATTATTATTTATGTGAGATATTAGGGATTTTTCTTTATACCTTTCTTCATCAAATCCATCTTTAATAGCTACATAAACAACTTCCTCAGTATACGTTTCATCAGATTTGTCATCGTTAGATTCCTCATCTGCTACTAGACGTGTCTTTCTATCTCTCCTTCTGAAGTCTTGGTGTCCTCTGTATTGGTTATCTTTCTGCCTGTTATCTCGGTATTCTCTCATTTCACTAGATTCTTTGTCAGGGCAGTTAGAAGCCATATGTCCTATTTTATCACAATTGAAACATTTTAAAGCTAGCTTTCCTTTATACTTACCTTTTCCTGTCAGTAACCTTCTGGCTAATAATGCTTCAAATTCTTCTTGCTTCTTGATTTCCTCATACAGCTTGTGCACTTTTTCCATGTTCTTGTGAAATCTTTCACTTGCTCCACTGTGATCCCCTTTAGAGTACTTACTCATTCTATCATTGTAATCATCAGATTCACCAATATGAAAAGAACTGAATGCAGATTCTACTTTATTTACCGAAGACCCACTATTATCAAAATTACTTAACTCAAATGCATGTAGCTTACCAATAGTAGCATCCAAATAAGTTGGCATGTTAGGTATAGACCTCAATTCATTGATTGCAGAGACTCGAATAGCATAAGCTGGTAGAAGGGTTCTCAACAACTTACTTGTTATATCCTTTTATTCAATAGTTCCACCTGCTCCTTTAATTTGATTGACAATCTCCTTTAGTCTTGTACTATATTGGGTTATGTTCTCACCTTCATTCATCCTCATGGATTCAAGTTGTCCTCTTAGACTATCTACTTTTTCTCTTTGAACATGTTCATCACCTCCATACATAGATATGAGCTTAGTCCACATTGCTTTTGCATCATTACAGCCTTCTAGATCATTAAACTCCGAGTCGGTCAATGCTAATGTTATTTCAATCATTGCTTGAATATGTTCTTGCTTTGCCTTAATCTCTTCCAAGGTCATAGGGTTGGTGCTCGATTGAATGTAATCATTCTCCAGATAATATGTTGCATATTCTCCAGTTCCTGATAAATGTAGCTTCATCCTTTTCTGCCATGTGGAGAAACTTGACTTGTTCAGCTTCGGTGCATCCCTTTTATACATCTTCAGATCTTTGCCTCAAGTACCTTTAAACTTTTTCTTCCAGAGTCCAAAGCTCTAATACCAATTGTTTCTTTTGATACTTAATGTAAAGAGCTAATTCCAATAGCTAACAAGATGAGAGGGGGGGGGTGAATCATACAAACTTAAACTTCCATAAAATCAACAGATTCAACCTCGGTAACTTATACTTTAGCAACTTAACCAAAAATTGCTAAACATGCAAACTTATGAACACATAATCATAATAACACTCATAACACCAGATTTAACGTGGAAACCCAAATAGGGAAAAACCACTGTGGGATTTTGGACCCACTAAGAAATATACTCTTCTAGAGTATGCTCGGTTAAAAGCAAATCCTGTTAAAGATTACAAATAGATAGCTAGATGTGACCCGGTTAAGGGATTTCCCTCAGATCTGTTAGGATCTTCACTTTGTTAGAAGTGACCTTGTTAAAGGATTTCAAACACTCACCTAGAATGTTACCTTGCTAGAGGGTTTACAAATAAGACTGTTAAGTCCACTTGGTTAAGAGATTTTCTGTCACTTACAAAATAACAGTAATAAAAATCTATTTGCAACTTCACATCTAAAATGCTAAAGCAGATTCTTATTTGCACAAAACAATCTAGTCATAGGAATTATCTTGTCCCTCTGTTGGGCTCTCTACTTTGTTATTCAAACAGGTCTTCAAGCTTCTCTGCTCGGTAATCACTATGTAGCATCCTTGTGCATACACTTGCCCGCATACATTGTTTATTAACAATTCCTTATTTATAAACAATTGCTAACCACTGAATCTCCTTGATCACATTTCCCATGATCAATCTTAGCCATCAGATCTTCAAACTTGACCAGGTTCAATGTATCCTTCCGATCTAAAAATGTTTTACCTTACCTTGGGACTTGCATTCCTATCTTGGAACTTGCATAAGGTTATTGCGGTTCAATTTGCGCTGTAGATCTTCCTGCCGATTTTCCTTTGCCATAGATCCTTAACAAACTTCATGAACGACATACCAATCATTTATACATCTCCAACTAATCATTATCCTTTATTAAATAATGCTTTTATCCATCCAATGTGCACTATCATAACTCGGTTGCAACTCGGTAAATACTAAACTTTACTCGGTACACATTTCACCTTCATTAACTGATATCGATAACCTTAGGGTTTACCGACTAGGTTCCTTAGGGTTTATCGACTAGGTTCTTTGCTCGGTGGCATAGTATAGTATCAATCTTACAATCAACAACATATGTAGGATATCAAAACAATCTAAACATCATGATCTCATCATTGTCTAACTCGGTAATAGTTGCCTATTCAATAGCTTATTCCTCCTCTTTAATCATCACATTCTTTCTGTGTCTTTTACCAACATCTTAATTCTCTTCTAATCAATCTTCTCAAGATATGGCAACATCATACTGAATCAGATAATCAATTTCTTGATATTAATGACAAAATAATGTTATAAAGATAGTTATCATCCTTCTTCAGTTATATCAATAATCTTCAACAACCTTCTCACTATCCTTATTGAATATCAACAATCTCGTAATATTCAAATGCCAACAATCTTTCTTACTGTAATGCCAACACTAGTCATTGGTATTGCTTATACAAATTTGAGAGCAATCTTATACTGACATCTTTTAAAAGGAAATTAGTCTATTTGTTATGGTTTCATTAGTCATGCTTATATCTATCTAACCATACATGCAATGAATTAATTGAAGTGTTGTGTCTTGCAGCTTACATACTTATTCCACTTTTTCACACACACATTTCTGGCGCCCACCATGGGGTAGAAGACTACATCTTTCGGCCTCTGAGAGTAATTTTTTCTTATTTTTCAAGTTTTCATCCATATAGTTGCTGCGAATTATCGTATGATTTTTCCCACTCTTCCTAACGAAAAACTGCAGATATCGTATTAATGCCGACCCTGGCTTGTTGTTCGTCTGTCTGAGAAATTTTCACAGCCTAATTAGTTTTTGCAGAATGCTTGTCGAAGAATATGCTTGTCAAACAAAGACAATATGACTACTGATTCGTTGTCTTTGCAAGTTGCCTAAGTAGATTCGAGAAAAAATTATGTATTCATTAAATTCATTTTTTTAAGGCACCTAACTTTCTATCTGGTTAATGAACAAATCTGGCTTTCATGTTTTAAGAAAATTCTAAGAGGTAGGAGAGTATGCTCTTGTCTGCATAGACAATCAAAAATCCACACCCTTGAGGCTTTTTCTAGGTTTGAGATTTGTATAACTTTAGCGGGCCTACCCTCTCGAGGAGCCTTTAAGGCCAAAACCATTAGGGCTAGTGAGAGGGGAATGAACCAAGTGGGAATGGCTAAACGCCAAGTACTCCAACCCACTATAAAATAAACGTGATTTGATGAAAATCAAGTCAATGATAGTGCTTAGGAATAACTCTTCTCTGTACCTTCAGGTATATTAAACCTTGGTTTTCAAGGCTAGGAGACCTCTTAATTGAGTTTATACCTTGACGGGCCGAACAGATCCCTTACTAGTTCCAATTTAAGATTAGAAGCTACTCAGTTCACCTCCAAAAGGGGGAATAATCTTTGTGCAAGAGATATAGTAATGCTCCCAAGATACTTGCCATTTCGTGCCCCCATTAGAGTTTGGAGTCAGCTAATATGGCATTGAGAATCCATTGTGTGAGACTCAGCAGTCGTATTCTGATTAGCTATTGGGTGTGTACTCGAGTCTGCAAGCAAAGGTTTTCTTCTTTCACCAATTTCCATAGGGTTAGCGTGCTATGATTGGAGTCATTATACATATTGCGTGTTTACTATGTTTTCATCCCTGAAACTGAAACTGAAATACCAAAATCGGAGAAAACAATAAACAACTCAGTAGTCAAAACTTTGTTCATGTCAAAAACTAGTCTATCCTAGTCAAAACTTTGTCCATGTCAAAACTAGTCTATCCTAGTCAAAACTCTATCCGTGTCAAAACTAGTCTATCCTAGTCAAAACTCTATCCATGTCAAAACTAGTCTATCCTAGTCAAAACTCTATCCGTGTCTAAAACTAGTCTATCCTAGTCAAAAACTCTATCCGTGTCAAAACTAGTCTATCTCAGTTGTCCAAAAACTCAATCCATCTCAAAACTGGTCATCGTTAGTCATTAAAAACTAGGTTTATCATAAATTTTGTCTCTATCCAGTAAATTGTCATATGAGTCTTCAATTTATCGTCCTTCTACATACCTTATGTCATACGCAATTTCATCAAGTCTAACAGTTTGTTGTCTGAGCCTCAATTCTGTGTCGTACGAAACCTGATAAATTGTCGTTCTTAGGTAATTATCGTCTGGTCTCTGATTTTGTGTCGTAAGAAACATCATTACATTCATCAGTTTGTCATCTTAGGTATACCTGTTTGTTGTGCGAACATAGGCAACAACTCATATGAAATTCTATTTCTGTCGTCTTGAAGCTATTAAACTGTCATCTGGTCTTGTAAAACCTGTCGTATGAATCACTGATTTTGTCAGTCTAGAATAGTCAAACTTGCCTAAAATAGTCTACAATGAGCATAAAACTGGTTATAATCACTCTGAGCATAAACAAATTTGAGCAGTGCACTTCTTCCATAGTGTTACACGATTTTGTCGATCATCTTTCAGCTAGTTCAATCAACCATTTATCAAACTTAAGTTACTTAGATAACGTCTTACACAGGATAGATTGTTCGTAAAACCAGACTGAGTTTTAGTCACTTCTCTTAAATCAAACTAGGTAACTTAGATAAACATCTTACACAGGATAGATCTTTCCTGAAATCAGACTTAATCTTAGTTGCTTCTCTCAATCGATACGTTAAATGAACAACTAGCTTTAAATTTGATCTCGACTTCTGCATCACAAACAACTTTAGGTCACATCAGTCAATAAAAATGCCTATTCAAATCAGAAGTTCCCATAAGAAAGCTTCCAAGGATAAAGGACAATCCTTTTCATATCAAGATAATCCATTTTACGTAAAGGATCCTCTCACTGATAAACCTTCATCATCTGATATGCCAGTTTATGGTCAGTCCTTGTCTCCCACCATATCTGGAACAAAACAAGAAAGACAAGCTGCTAAACACAAAAATTATGATGATATTAGTATCCATGATACCGACAGTGATTCCTCATCAAGTGAATCTGAAGCCTCTGAACCTCCAGAAACTGATATACAAAAATTTCAAAAAGATAAAGATTTTCGAAAAATGATGAAGGTTATCATGGCTAGAGAAAAAAGAAGACTATTTTCTAGAACTAGAAAAGCAAGGAGCTAAAATTCCTACTGGTTATAATGTTGAGGTACTCATCACTAAAGAGGAAGAGACACCATTAGCAATGGTAAACAAACAATTACAAGCGTTACGAACTGAGATCATAGAACTGAAAAACAAGGATAAATCACCCAAACAATATTCTCTGGACACAATATGCCCATTTCCATTTGACAAAAACATTTACATGCCTCCATTTTCTTCATGAGTGGAGATCCCAAAATTTGACAAATATGATGGTAAATTAGATCCCCAAGACCATATCAGAGAATTTTATGCTTTATGTATGGAGTTCATGCACGACTAAACATATCTCATGCGCCTTTTCTCAATAAGTTTTGGGGGACAAGCTATGAAATGGTTCTCAAGCCTACCTATGGGAATAAAAACTTTTGAAGAATTAATCCAATTGTTTCTATAAAAATATTCCTATAACATTCGTCACCCAGTCACTATGATATAAATTTGCAATACCAAACAAAAAATGGGAGAGCCCTTTCTCACTTTTCTCCAACGATGGAGAAAGATGTTCTCTAGATATTCACGGCCTATTCCAGATTCTGAGAAGATGGATATCTTTGTCAACAACTTAATCCCTAAATTGAAATACAATATCCAAATGCAAGTGCACCCTTCATTCAATAAAATGGTAGATAATTCCCTTAGGATGGAAGATGTGCTTATAAACAAGGGAGATATCTCACTTTGGAAAGAAACACAACCAAGATCTAGTTCCAAAGAAAAGAAAAAATATTGGAAATATGGCAAAGACAATAACAAAAATGTTGCTAATGATGGAGTGGTAGACACTGTTAAAGCAAAATCAAAATCCACTATATTTAACTTGGCTAGTAGAATGCAAGCACCCAAAGTAGCTGAAACCATAGTAGAAAATCCTCCGAAGAAAGTAAAAGAGTGGTTTAAAGAGAAAACTTGGCTTTTGAAACTTAAACGCAAACTCACTCCTCTCGAAGAATCATATGAATCCACTTTCAAAACTTTATTGGCAAACAATCTGATAACCTTACCAGACAATTCTAGGCCATATGATCTGGAAGTTAAACCAAAATGGTGGAGAGAGAACGAATACTGTGACTACCATTGAAACAAAGGTCATAACACAAACAATTGCATGAAGCTCTAGCATGAGATTCAAGATCTCATTGATGCTGGCAAAATTGTTGTTGGAAATCACACAGCTAATGCTGATTACAAAGCTATTAAAGATCCCTTACCTATTTATGAAAAAGGTGATTCCTCAAAGTCAAAAGGAGGTGCCAAAGTTAATTACACCTATACCAACAATAACAATGTTATCAACATGATTGAGCCTTCCCAACCTGAATATTGCAATATGATTATAATCTAAGATAAACAACATGAATCACAAAATGAAAATGTTGTGACCCATGCTCAAAAGAAAGTCACTCTCCAAGGAGATAGTTCTTCAACTCCTGCTCAAACTACGTCAAACCTACCAACCTCGTCAAACAAACAAACATATACAACATTTTCTAAATTTAAACAGCTAACTTCGTCATCATCCTCTGGATATAGCATTGTCGAACAACTGAAAAGAATGAATTCTCAAATCTCCATCTTTGAATTGCTCAAAATCTCTTCTACTCATAAAGAGATCCTGGACAAAGCGTTTCTCACAACTAACATCCCAAAAGACTTAGATATTGATCGGTTTCAATCTATGGTGGGTCACCTGACTTTGCCTCATTATCTTACTTTCTCTGAAGAAGATGACAACTTGCTGAATCACCCACATAACCAGCCATTGTACATTGAAGCTATGATCCATAAACACCGAGTTAAATGTGTTTTGATAGATGGAGGTGCTGGGTTGAATATTTGTACCTATAATCTGCTTACATTGCTAGGATTTTCTAAAAATGTCATTGATCCGGTTAAGAAAATAACAATCAAAGCTTGTGATGAAGAAGAAAGAACCTGTAAAGGTTTGGTACTATTACCAATCAGAGTAGGACCTATAGAAAGGGATGTTATTTTATAGGTGCTTGATCTTCCTCTATCATACAACATCTTACTGGGCAGGCCATGGATTCATGAAATGAAGGCAGTTCCATCTACATATCATCAATGCTTAAAATTTCCTTATAACGGGGTTGAAGTCAATATTCCTACTGATACAAACTCTCCCTGCAATGCATTGGCAAAGAGTGATGATACCTTTGTGCCTCATAATAGAGCAGCCTCTACAACTGAAAGTTTAGAAACCTTGATGAAGAACTTAGAAAAGAAATTAAAAATCATAGATACTGGCATGGATGGATACAAGATAGAACCAGTACTTTCACTCATTTCTCTTCCTCCATCACCCAGACAATCAGGATAATCATTAGAGGTTATGAAGCCATAGAATTATACTCCAAATGTCATATATGATAGTCTCTTTGTACAATCCTCTACTTCCCTTGTAGATGAAATAGAAGAGGATGCTATTCTCAAATGGCTTTTCAAAGAAGTAAGACATTGTGAGATTTCCTCGACACAATATGGTCTAGGATATAAAATGATTCAACGCATGAGATATTCAGGTATTGGTCCTCTGGGAAAAAATCAAGAGGGTATTATTGAACCCATTCATCTACAAACAAAGTCTACAAATGACAAAGCGGGACTGGGATACAATCCGGGAAAGACATCAGACAAAAAATATGCTTCTAATTCTAAGTGGAAGAAAAAGACACTACCTTCACTATCATAGGAAGTAAACATTCAACAAACTCAAGAAGAGTATGAAAAAGAACAAAAAGAAATGACAATCAAGAAAGAGGAAATAGTTAGTACTCAAGTCCCAATGGTATCAACTACAACATTACAAGGAGTAGAAGTCCCAAAGGATATGAGAGAAGAGGTAGAAAGAATCGGGGAATTGTTTGCACCACTGAAAATTCCAGTCACATACACTGGTAGACAACAAGTAGATGATTCAGAAATTGAATCAAACGAGTATGAATGGAGTCCAAATCATCTCTCAGATACATCTAGTACAAAAACTCCAGAAGAGTCCAATGATATCACAGATGAAACTCAAGAACTGATACGCTTAAAACTACAAACGGAGATAGAAGAAATCAAAATAAAAAGACAAGCAGACTATGAACAAAAGCTGAAAGAAGGAAGGACATAAGAAAATTCTTTACCTACTATGTCTCTCTCTAATAGGACAAAACAAATCAGGTATGGCACTACACAAGAAGAATTGGAAGCTATAGAAACAAAACCAGTCATTAGTCCAGAAGAAGCTGAATGGAGTAGAAGACAAAAATTCATAGAACCATCAAGGTTATGTCAATAGGTATGTCAGATACAAGTGATAAATGAACCAAATCATGAAGGAACTTGTAACATCAAAGATGTAGGTATTGACAACACACATAAATTCACTCAATCACTTGAAGAAGAGTCGAAAACTCCCTCTTATGACTCTGATGACTTCGGAAACATTCCTATTGATGATAATACCTATTCAGCATCAAACTCTGACTCCTCTGTCACGAATGTTAGGAATCTATCTACTGATCTTGTTACTGTCAAACCATGATATGTAGTCCATTTTGGCATAGAAAACGGTGCTACGAGTAGGTCTATTGGATTTGGTCAACTAAATATTAGCGTGCAGTTCAATGATCATGTTGTAACTATTCCTGGTCTCGAGACATTTACACAAGGTAGTCTTCTAGAACTTTACTACCTTGCGTAAATGTTAATGATCATGTTGTAACTATTGCTTTAAAGTAAAGGTGATTAATATGGTAAAAGTTGTGATTTGTGAATGACCAGTGTCTTCCCTGTTATTTGGGCTACAGAGTCTTATATTTGCCTAGGATTTAATGTATGATTTTGTGAGACAGTTTTTAAACCTACCCGTTTGGTAAATCTGTCAATTACATTTCTTATTAGATCTGATAAATGTTCATATCATAAACCGCTTGAATGAATTTAACCTTAACCTTAAAGGACCATCCAAGGAAGAACTACAAGGAACAATTACAATTCACAAGTAGATCCTTTTAGTCCAAGTTTATAACATAGAAGCATAAACTTCAATGTAAGAATACGAATAACCTTATCTCCTTTAGATAATATCACAAATAACTACCTACTGAAAATGAGATAATCCACAACACATATGCAGAGAAAAATGACCGATTCTATTAAAGCTTTAAAATGGTACAATAGTATGCCAGAGGCTATAGTACTTTTTTGGTATATTCTATTCTAATTCCCCTTCATTTTACAAAACTTGCTCATATAAATAAGTGAGCAACACCTATTCTATGAAAAGTTACGTCCCTTCATCATTAACAACCTAATTACAAATTGCTTAACAAATTGAAAGATAAAGAGATTAAGCATGCCAAGATAATTAATATAACTGTCACTCTTATTGTATCTAATGACTGTGCTCTTTTTTTTCATATCTGTCTCCAGTGAAAAGAGACCAAACACCGCCTAGTTGACATGTGGGGCTATTTCTTCATTCTAGTTAAATCTAGCCACTGCTTTCTCCTTAATCTATACAAATTCCTTTTGCCATTACTCTAATGGAGTCAGTTCACCATCCTTGTAGATAATTAGTATCATTGCAACATAGTCTTCGTCCAATATTTGGAGATCTTTATTCAATGTGTATGTGTATTTGTCATGCTCCATCAGGTATTGGTCCCCTTGAGCTCTTTTTTCTGTAGTCATGGCCTCATTGTCCTTCAATACATCTTGCAATCTCTCCTTTAATCTCTCATGCTCTTTTAGAGCTTTTACAGTTCCTGTGTATTCTTTCCAATATTGGTTAGCATGTGGCAACATAGATTTGAACTTGTGATCAACGACATCATTTTCCAACTTGTTCATCTTTTGTTTGGCACTGGTTAACTTCTTGGCTAACTTTTCATCCTTTATCCTCCAGTAGGTAGCATCATATATATCATCTAAGACCCTTAGGTTAGGTTGATAACCCATATCTGGTTCATGTTCCCCCATAATAGAAGTCTTTTGTGACAACTGTCCTTATAGCCTATGGATTTATCCGGTATCCTTCTCATACAAGCCTCTGTAAATGTTGTTCTCTTTGACCAAAAACTCTTTTTGTTCTTGGTTCAATTTTTCTACATCCACATTCAACTTGGTTGTGATTCGATCAATTTTCCCAACTTGCTGGATCATCATGTGGCCAAAAACCTGATCCCTATCAACCAATATAGGTCTCTTTTCCTTTGGATACAAGGCCCATATTATGAAATCTTTTTTATTTGGATCATATCCCAAGCCCATAAAGATCTTGTCTATCTCCTCTGGTATGATCTGTTGGTTGGGGTCTTGCTTCTTGAGGAAACCGTCAAACAACAATGCAGACCTCATGTCCCATCCTAAGTAGATTAGCACACCATCATCCTTGAGTAACAACCTTCCTTTCTCAAGTTTCATTTCTTTCTTAGCAAGGTCCACCTCCTCTTGTAACCTTTGGGCTTGTTCCTCCTCTATTTTCTCTTTCATAGCAGTCCTAACCTATATTCCTTTATGTTGCTATAGAAATATATCAAATTATTTGGAGGAAATGAAATCATCATCAACAATGAAACCTTCATGTTAAAACATGCTTATATCTCTGACATCTTGGACATTGTACTATTCTGTCATCATATCCATCTGCACACCACCCTCAAATCCAGGAGAATACTCTTCTCTAGGGGAGTCAATTGGAAAAAACATTAGAAATAGATTGAGGAGACAATTGGGCCAAGGGATTTGTATCCCTGACAGTTTTGATGTGCTTCCCATAGACATAAGCAGCCACTCCCTCAAGCAACTCTACCTCATGCTCCATAAGTTTATTTGCTTGATCCAAGGGATCTTTGATGTTTTGAAGCATGTCCTCCTTTATTCTCCCTTGAAAGAGCTTCTATTTTTTAGGCTTGGAACACTCACTCATATTTAGACCTTTTTTCATTTGCTTCTTCCCTTCTTATATTTATGATGAAATCATCAGGTATGAGTGACACATGCTCTCCAGCCTTGAGTTTCTGGGATGACTTCTCTACCCCTATGTATCCTTCTAGATCAAATTTTGGTCTAGGATCTCCTTCTGCCATCTTGTAGTAATCCAATTTATTATGTAGAAAACTGTAACTCTTTGAACTTTTGACAACAAAGTCTGGAAAGACAAGTAATCCAGGCATGATGGATTGTTTTCCATTATCAGTTAAGTGTTGGGCGTTTACTATTAACAACTGCCTGACAATCTCTAGGCATGCCACTCTGTTAGGCATAGTGATAGGCAATACATATGGTTTTCCCTCAAATCCACACACTCTTATTTGAGTGCAATCCGAAAAGAAATAAAAATATCCCTAGTTGTTCTCAATTTCAGTATCTTCACCATAATCCTTTGGCCTCAAGAATCTTTGAATTTGAGGAGACAAAGCATGATCACACGGGTATCCCAATAATCTATGTAATGTCTTGACAAAATATTCCTCAAAGTTCCGGTACTGGTTGTTGTTGTATCTTTGGTCCCATAAAGATATCCATAGTTGTACAGGCTTCTTTATCCTAGCTTTATCATATGACCTAATGCACAACTTGTCTAGCCATAGCCCTTTGTCTTGCCCAGCATACAATAGCATATGCATAAGAATAGAGTAATACTTGAAATGTACATTAATCACATCTCCTTTCAGTTTCTCTAGTCCATGATTGATGGCATCAACAAGATAGGTAAAAAAATCAAATAACTGAGGATCTTTAGATTGCAAATCTGCACAGATGACCATAGCCGCTATATCCATCAAGGGATGAGCCTCTATTCCCAAAACTTGAGCAACACAATAGTATATATACTTGAAGTAGGGATGAAACAAACTGACATCATATGGAGCTTTGTTATCTTTATCAAATGGCACTATCGATCCTGCAACCCTGGGTCTATGGATAGGGAGTCTCCACCTCTTATAGATTTCCTCTAGGTTGAAGTATTCTTGTGTCAATTTCTTAGTATAAATTTTCTCTTCGAATCCCCAATCTAAATCGAACACAGTGTCAATAATTTTCTTGGTAATTGACAGTACTGGTCTCCCCATATAATCATATATGGTCCTGGTCTTGGGTTCATAGTTGTTGGCTAGGGATTTCATGAGCTCAACATTCACAAAGACATTAGCCACTGCCAATTTCCCCAAATTCAACCTCCACATGTTATTCATAGGCTCAAGTGCACTCCTTCATATATACCCAAAAATAAACAATTCATGACCCCTTATCTCTATCCATGTATCTCCTAGGCCTTCAAATATATCCTCCAAACCTTCCTCATCTATTTTAGTTTTCTTAGACCTAAGGCTTGACGCAAGACATTGGTCAATTAGGTCCTGGGCCAAAGAGCGCCCTTCCTTTTTCTGCCTCTTAGGTTTGTCTTCCAGTGGCTGGGTCTCTTTAACTTTCCTAGCCCTATTCTTTTTAGAAGATGACCCCTCCATTATCACTACAGAGCTTTGAGAGTGAAAAAATTACTTGAATTTGGGATAGACCGCTTGTGAATTTGATCTTGAATTGTTTCAGCTCTCTGAGGCTTGTTGTGAATTCTTCAAGTGTTGCTCAAAAGTGTTTCCTCTTTTGCCAATTTATCAAGCATTAATGGCGATTTTATCAGTTACCATTACCAGTTGCACAATGGTCACATAGGCATTTATTTGAATCTATGATGAAGTGACTTTATTAAGATTTGTATTGATCCTCACGGAAAAAAGTAATCATTCATCTAGCAGCACTTCATATTGGCCATCGATGCTCATCAGTTTTATGGTCGCACCCCTTTTCGATGGAATCATGTACTTCGGTGGCTTAAATTTATCTTCCCTTGAAATGTCATGTTTCATTGATGTCTCCTTAGTTTTGATAAAACTACCATCATCGTTAAGGAACTTTGTGACTTCATCGACCTCTTTACTTTTATCGAAAGGCTCTACCTCACTTGTTACATCTTCACTGACGTCGATGAAATATCCCCTTTCGGTAAAAGAAAAATACTCTCCTTTGACTCTTTATGTTTGGCTGATAACAAGTCATCGATGGTAATCTCTCATGTTTCATCTCCCTTATTCTTCGATGAGAAAGATATCTTTGGTCAACATCTTTTGCGTCTCTTCGATACGCTCTTTTCCTCAAAAATTCTTATCGATGAGATCTTCCTGTGGTTTCCTTGACATATCATCTGTCGATGAAAATAATTTTTTCGATGAGTCACTTTTAGAACTCATCGAGGCCCAAGTCTGTTTGATAAGCCACTTGTCGATGAAACATCGATAGGTTTCTTCAATACAACAGATGTACCATTTCAGTCAAACTAGATATTTTAGTGAGCGATTAGTATGTATATCTGATGGCCTTGGTTTGAGTGATAATTTTTTGGGTTCTGATGTTGATGAAAATGCCAAGGGTTCTATCGAAATTCTTAAGGGCATGGTTGATTTCATTTTTTTTTAAAGAAAAATTCTGTAGCTTCAATTGAAACCACGAAATTCTATTGATTTAAATTCAATGCTCAACACACCTGAAGGTGAGATACTTGATATACTGCCAAGTCATTTCTAGGAAAGGTCTTTTATATTGATTGAACCAACTCAGCCAGTAAATATTGGGAGTCAAGAGACACCACATATCATCCACTTAGCTCAATCATTATCAATAGAAGAGTTAAAAGATTTCAGCAATCTCTTCCTATAAAATAAGATCAACTTTGCATGGACATACTCAGATGTGTTGGGTCTAGATCCTGATCTTATCATGCACCATCTTTCTATTACACTAGGAGTTAAATAAGTCAAGCAAAAACTCCGCAAGATGCACCCTCATGTGGCACTGCTAGTCAAAGCTGAGCTAGAAAAATTGCTAAAAGCTAGATTTATCAGAACAATAGACTATACAGAATGGATTTCAAACATAGTACCTATATCGAAGGTAGACAAATATATTGGGGTTCACATAGACTTCAGGGATCTCAATAAAGCATGTCCAAAAGATGATTTTCCATTGCCTAACATTGATATGATAGTGGATATGTGTTAGGATTCCCACAGATACTAAGAGGGGGGGGTGAATCAGTATCTAACCCGTGAATTGAATTTCTTAACTTAAAACATGTAGAACATATTATAATAGTGTACCGGTATGCAATAAATAATGCAATAAATAGAATTAAAAGAATCCACATGAAAAACACACCATAACACAATGTTTTAATGAGGAAACCCGGTGTGGGAAAAACCTCAGTGGGATTTGTGACCCACAATATTCACTTACTGGCCAATAAGAGAATATTACTGCTACAAGAGGGGCCTACACATGCAGGAAGGCCAACTGCCTAGAGCTCACTACTCAAATACAAAATAGGAAGTCTCACTGACTTACAAAAATGGATTATACAAATCCAGTGTCTCGTACTGCTTCAAAATAGCATCTATAATGCCAGATCCAGTACCAGTTTTTGCTCTGCTTCTTACATAAAACCTTAACCTATAATTCGCTTAATCGGTCTACCTTATTTTGCCTAAATATATTCCTCTCACTTACTTACAAATGTTCTATGATGATCTCTTATATATATGAGTCATTTTACAATGATGCCAAGTCGGCTTACAAAGATTTTACAATAATAAACAAAATATAATATAACAAAAATCCTGTTGGCCTCTATGCCGGTATGCTTCCTTTCTCTGTCAGTGCTGGTGGTCTGAGTGTCGGTGTAGAGTTTGATCTTGCAAGTGCTGGTGTAATGCCTTGCCAATGCCATAGGATTGTAAGGTTGCCATCAATGACAAAACCTTCAATCACATACAATGTCTCATTGGAGTGTGCATATGCCAACAATCTCCCCCTTTGGCATTGATGGCAACACTCATGAGAAAATTCAAAAGTGTACCCAAAACTTGTAATCCAAAAATGTTTCCAAAAATATGTTACCAAAAATTAAGAGCTCCCCTTGAGTAGATAAGTCTTCTGCCAGTTATTTTCTCATACTACTACTCCCCCTTTGGCATCAATGACAAAGGTTGTCAAGATGTCAGTAGAGTTGTAGTCTCAACCTTGTAACTGGGTGGTTACAATTTGAAAAAGATCTCCCAAAATCAAGTTTATACTTTCCATAAACTTCTTGCTATCCTTTATTGTTGTCCCTATTCTTTGAACTATACCGGTGAGGTGCTGCATATGCTCTGCCGGTGTTCTCTATCCCTGTACTAGATTCTCAGATATTTCCTTCTGTAATGATGCTAGATAGTCCAATCTTGGACTCAGTCTCAGTCTCAAATTCTTTGCCTTATTTACTATTCTCTCATTTTCTCTTTCTAACTTAAGTAATTCTTCCTCAAAACCTGTTAGCCTTTGTTCAAAAACTAATAATGTATCAGGTGAGTTAACAAAATTGTCAACAAGTTTATTGATTTCGTCCTATACCTTGCTCATTTTCTTATCTATGTCTACTGTCAAAAAGTTTGTCTTGCAAGTATCTTTGTATAGAGTTTTAAATTCCTTCAATAAGTTACATAGTTCCGATAGAAGTGTGTCAAATTCCCTAGTACACTTCTTTATCTGACCTTCAAAGAATTTTTGCTTTTCAATTTCTAACTTATCCTTCAGTGCCTCTTCCTTTATTTGCTCAACAGTCACTATGTTCTCAATGATGTATTTACACAAAGTGTCAAGTTGGCTTAAAGAATCCTTATTGTCTATGTTATAGTTAGGAGCTATCATCTTCAAAATTGGGATTGTGTCATCTATAGCTTTATAAGCCTGTGAACTACAATATGTTATCCTTTTGATGGAGTCCAAAAGTACTTTAGTTACATTTGTTGATTTGTAACCTGTTGAGGAGGAACCAACATTCTGAATTCTGTCGGTGGATGAAGTAACCATTCTTGTAGTGACCTCTGGTAGGTCAGTTCGTGTTTCCATTTCCTTAAGCAAGGGTTTTTGTTTCTCTCCTGTTGCCAGTGGCACTATTTCCATATGAATTTGTTCCTATTACAGAGCCTTTTGCTCTTCTTGTCTCTCTGTTTGTTGCTCTGTTTCAGTCTCAGTCAGAGTCTCTACTTGTTTCTCTATGTTATCAACTTCAACTTTTCTTTCAGTATTGTCAATGTTGTTAGTTGCCGGTGGCTCACTAGCCATATCTGTCTTGTCAGTTGTATCTTTGTCTATCATAATGTTGACCATTTGTGTATCAACATCAACTATGTATAGTACCTAAGGATTAGGATTTGTATCCTCTATGTCCATACTCTCATCTGCTGGTTGATCTTCAGTAGTTGTTACCGGTGATGTAATTTGAGGCGGTGGGAGTAAGTTGTCTTTTACTTTGATGCTCGGAGGTCCACCAATCTTTCCTTTTCCTTTGTCCTTCTCCTTCTGGTATACCTTTATTGGTTTGGGGTTCCTATACCCTTCCTATTTTTCTTTCTCAACAAGGAATATGTCCCATGTATTTTCTATTTCCTCTGTTACTTCATTCACTCTTCCAACCATTAATGCAATATACCAGTGTGCAGTAGAGAATACTGACTGGTTGGCTTCTGCAATTAAGTCATCTATCTCCTTAGGTGAGTTTACTGGGTAAACAACAAGTAACTTTTCAATTTTGATTTTCTTATCAAGCTCTACAACAACTTGTCTTCTTTCTTCCAGTCTTTTGAACAATTCATTTGGTAGCTCATCTATAACTTCCATCAAAAACTTCTTATATATATCTAGGTGTAAAATAACACTGTTTTCAACTTGCTCTTTGTCATCTGCTAATAGTGTATCATAGACCTTTCTTATGTTCTTGAGTTTCCCTTCCTCTATGATTTCATTTAGCAATTTGTCAAGAGGGGCCATGTTTTGTTTAGTCTTCTTCTTCTTTGGTGTTGTCTTTCTAACTGGAGACCTCACTGCCTATTATTTTTGTCTAGTCCTTCTAGGCGAGGGTGTGGATGCCCGTGAAGGATCCCTTTTCCTTACAACTCTTTTGAAAGTTGTAGGCATGTCACTCTCCAAAGAAGTAGCTACCGGTGATAGGTGATTCTCAGGTTGTAGAGTTCCTAACTCATCCTCAGTGATACCGGTTTGTTTTAGTACATCTTCTTTAATAGCCTTAGCTTGTCTAGAACCTCTTCTCACAACTGCTTCAAACTTTTTCACTCTCTTCTTAGATTGAATTTGACTTTCTATGGTATCAGCACTACTAAATACTTCTTCCTTTGGGTCATTTGGTGCTTCCAGAAGTGCTTTAGCATAAGTCTCAATGATATGATCATCGGTCTCATAACTCATCTCTGTTACCCAAATTGTTCTTGGGATGACTGCTTCCATCTAGATCTCATCCCTTTTGATCACAAAACATATTTCATCCTTGTATTTGTTGACAATCTTCTGTGATAGTCTGATTCTTTTCTTCATCCTAACCTTTAGTGCTTGAAAATAGTCATGAATATTCTTTTTTTTGTTTTCACCCATGTTGTTGAATAGGTCTGTTAACTGTTTTCCTACCGGTATATCAAATCCAAGGTTCTTATTGCCTATACTGGGAACCTGTTTGGTTATGTGTAGCATCAAGCATACAAGTAGATTTCCAAATCTAAAAGTTCCTTTCTTATCCTTCTTGATTTTGCCTAAGTTATCAATCAACTCATCTTTTAACCATTCACATACATCAATTTTTACATTGTCTTTAACCATGTCATAAGCATTCTTAATGCATAAACTGGAAACTGAGTTAAGTCTATTTGCATGAGTTTCTTTGTATCCTAAGATCATGCTAGCAAATCTCACATTTATATTGGTCACATCATTAACCCTCAGAGACCTTCTGTCGGATGTTGCACTAGTTAAGTTCATTACTAGGTCATTGGAGACCTTCTTAGTCTTGTCTGGTCTGTTACCAGTGGAAGGTAACCTTGTTACTACTTTCACAACTTCCTTTGAAATTTTGTGAACTGAATCAAGCCAAAAGAATGAACCATGTACCCAGCTTAAAAATATCCTAGTCACTTCCTTGGGAAATTCAGGAATGCAGAGGATTTGAGTGAATCCTAGGGTTTCAACAACTTTATGTTCAGGTTTTACATTTCTGAAATTGTCACATATAATAGTCTTATACATGTTTTTTAATTTCTTCATCTCCTAATTCCTCTATGTTGCAATGAATGTATATTCTGGGATCTTCTGCAAAACAACTCCTTTTGGAATTTGGGAAAAAGCACCTACATTTTTATCTTTCTTAGCTACCTTAGGAACTAGCTGAAATACGAGCCTAGGGAGTTTTATAACCTCGACTACTGTAGGGTTTGCTATGAATTCAGGTGCAGAGGAGGATGCCATGATGATAAATACCTTTTTCTGCCTTTGGATGGATTGATTGTTGAAGTTATTTGCCTCTTTGCTCTGCAAATTTTGCACTCTTCGAATGTTTGAAATCTTAATGAAATGAAATGGAGCCAAAACCACAAATTTATAATGTTGATTTGCCATCTACCACATTTAATGCTTGCCGGTTAAGTAGCCACTTAACATATCTAC
Source organism: Cryptomeria japonica (assembly GCF_030272615.1). Classification (NCBI taxonomy): domain Eukaryota; kingdom Viridiplantae; phylum Streptophyta; class Pinopsida; order Cupressales; family Cupressaceae; genus Cryptomeria; species Cryptomeria japonica. The sequence continues at coordinate 407,812,161 of NC_081405.1, read as the reverse complement.
TGGTATAGAAGTAAATTCAACTTCTTACCATCAACCAAGGGAATAATAGCACATGTCTCACTGATTGTCAAACCCTCAAGAAAATTTTCTTCAATTTGATGAAGAGCTTCCTACCGGTGGAGTATTACATTGTCCTACTGGTGAAGCACTACTCTGTCCTGCTGGTGGAGTGTTGATTGGTTCTACCGGTGGAGGAAATTCCCAACAATATTTAGGTCTGACTTTCTAATCCATTTTTTTGAGAATTCTTGCTTAACCTCTTCAACTTTTTCTTTACCTTTCAAACTAGAACTTTTGTTGTCTGTCAGTGATCCTTTACTTCTACAGAATTTTGCAATATGCCCAATCTTGTTACATGCATAGAAAGTCACATTATTCTTCTGAATAGCTTTCCCATAACCTATGCCGGTATGTGTTCTACATTGATTAGATAGATGTCCAAATCTTCCACAAACATAACATCTCACATTCATTCTGCAATTTTCAGAGTTGTGACCAACTTTGTTGCATTTTGAACATTGACCGGTGGGTGTGTTGATATTCTGATAATTTCTAGATCTACATTCATTTGCTCTCTGACCATACTTGTTATAGTTAAAGCATTTTCCATTAAATTTATAAGCAGTAGGTTGTCTTACCAGTTTGCTATGATCCTATGTGTTTGCAGTACTAGAGCTTTCACCAACTACAAAGCCAATTCCAGAAGTGTCATCTTTAGGTTTTTGATTCTTCAGCAAGTTGCCAAGTTCTTCTGAGCTTTTCTTGAATTTCTCTTTATGTTGATTTGCAGTATCTAGTTCTCTTTCTAAGACTTCTTTCTGCCTCATCATTTCATTTGAGTCATTCTAAGTGTGCATCAGATCTGTCTTCAACAAATCATTTTCATAGCTAAGTCTTGTGTTTTCATTTGTAGCATCACTTAGTCTTCTGGTCAAATCTTCTTCATTATTCTTTCTATCTTCAATTTCTTTACAAAATCTCATAGTCATATCCTGCATCTCATTCTTTATTGTCATGTTCTTTTGTTTCAACTTGTTTATCATATCATTAAGAGTTTCTTTTTCCTCATTCTCATTTTGCATCTTTTCACAAAGTTCTCTTCTCTTGTTTCTTGAAATAGTAAGATTTTCTTGAAGTGCTTGAATAATATCCTGAGCTGCCTTTATATCATCTTCTAGTTTGATGTTGTTTAGTTTCTTTGCATCATAGTCTGAGAGAGCTGCTTCTAGTTGCTTCATTAGATTTTCCATCTCTACCGGTGTCAAGATCTTCCTCAAGCTGTTAGGCTTCTGAAAATAGAGGACCAAGCTCTGATACCAATTGTTAGGATTCCCATAGATACTAAGAGGGGGGGGGGGGGGGGTGAATCAATATCTAACTGGTGAATTGAATTTCTTAACTTAAAACATGTAGAACATATTATAACAGTGTACCAGTATGCAAGAAATAATGCAATAAATAGAATTAAAAGCATCCACATGAAAAATACACCATAACACAATGTTTTAATGAGGAAACCCGGTGTGGGAAAAACCTCAGTGGGATTTGTGACCCACAATATTCACTTACTGGCCAATAAGAGAATATTACTGCTACAAGAGGGGCCTGCACATGCAGGAAGGCCAACTGCCTAGAGCTCACTACTCAAATACAAAATAGGAAGTCTCACTGACTTACAAAAATGGATTATACAAATCCAGTGACTTGTACTGCTTGAAAATAGCATCTATAATGCCAGATCTAGTACCAGTTTCTGCTCTGCTTCTTACATAAACCCTTAACCTATAATTCTCTTAATAGGTCTACCTTATTTCACCTAAATATATTCCTCTCACTTACTTACAAATTTTCTATAATGATCTCTTATATATATGAGTCATTTTACAATGATGCCAAGTCAGCTACAAAGATTTTACAATAATAAACAAAATATAATATAACAAAAATCCTCTTGGCCTCTATGCCGGCATGCTTCCTTTCTCTGCCGGTGTCGATGGTCTGAGTGCCGGTGTAGAGTTTGATCTTGCAAGTGCCAGTGTAATGCCTTGTCGGTGCCATAGGATTGTAAGGTTGCCATCAATGACAAAACCTTCAATCACCTACAATGTCTCATTGGAGTGTGCATATGCCAACAATATGACTGCTGGATATGAGATATACTCACTAATGGATGGATTGTTCGGTTATAATAAGATTAAAATAGCTCCTGGAGATCAAGAAAAGACAGCTTTCACCTATGCATGGGGAACCTTCTATTGGAACATCATGCCATTTGGGCTAAAGAGTGTAGGAGCAACTTACCAAAGAGCAGTAACTACTATCTTTCATGATATGATGCTTAAGAAAATGGAAGATTATGTTGATGACACTTTAGTAAAGACTATGAAGAGATCCACACATATTCAAGAGCTAGGCCTTATACTAGATAGAATGGAAAAATTCAAGCTCTGGCTAAATCCTAAAAAGTGTGCATTCAGAGTGGCATCAGGGAAATTATTCGGTTATACCATTTCAAAGAAAGCAATTGAGGTTGATCCTGAGAAGGTACAAGCTATAATGTAAATGCCACCTCCAAAGAATATCAGTCAAATAAGAAGTCTACAAGGATGTCTCTAGTCAATCAGATGCTTTATTTCTCAGCTAGTAGATAATTCTCAACCTTTCACAAAAGTATTAAGGAAAGGAGTAACATACAACTAGGATCAAGAATGTGAACAACACCTTTAGAAAATCAAAGAATACCTATCTAATCCACCAATATTGATGCCACTAGTTCAAGGTAAACCATTGATCCTATACATATCAACTACTGATTCATCATTAGGGGCACTTTTGGCACAATAGGATGAAATTAAAAAAGAGAGAGATATATTATATCAGCAGAACATTGGTGTCTTATGTAATGAACTACACTATAATAGAAAAAGCATGCTTGGCATTGGTCTTTGTATCACAAAAATTGAGACACTACACGTTAGCACATTCCATCAAGCTAGTAGCTAAGATTGATCCGCTCAAATATCTTCTCAACAAAGCAACACTTAGAGGAAGATTGGCTAAATGGGTCATGGTTCTTGCAAAGTTTGATATTGAATATGTAGAACGCAAAGACATCAAAGGACATGTAATTGCAGATCAACCTATTGATGCTCCACTTGAAGACACTCGACCTCTACATATAGAATTCCTAGATGAATCAATAATGCACCTTACTCAACAATCATGAAAGATGTTCTTTGATGGATCTTTCACTCAAAATAGTTCTGGTGCTGGAATACTTTTTATTTCTCCTCAAAAGTATTCAATCTTGAAGGCTTATAAGATTCTTTTCCCTTGTACAAACAACATTGTAGAGTATGAATCTTTGGTAAATAGGATCAAGATGGCTATCGAATGGAAGGTTATGGAATTACACATCTATGGAGATTCTTAGCTAATCATCAATCAAACCAATGATACATATCAGACTCAAGATGAGAAACTGATTACTTATAAGAGAATGGTGGATGATCTCAAGAAATATTTTACTTTTGTATCATTCCAGTAGATTCCTAGATCTGTAAACAAAGTAGCAGATGCTATGGCCACCTTGGCATCCATACCAGAGTTACAAGAATCTAATTTTCACTTTGAATTCCTGGTGGAAGAGTTACATTACCCTGCCTATGATTCTCCTGAGTCCCAGATGGTCTATTCTATTATTGGACATGACTCATCTCGCTACAACCATATTTACTCTTATCTACGAGACCAAATTGTCCCAAAAAATCTTACTCGTAATGAGAAAAGGAACCTAATCCGAAATGATTCATGGTACGTCATCATCGCTAAAGACCTATTTAGGAAAAGTTTGGATAGTACTTTGACTAGGTGTCTAGAAACTGAAGAGTCCCAACGTGCATTATCGAAAGTCCATGAAGGTATTTGTGGATCTCATTCAAATGGTCTTAGTTTAACTTGGAAACTACTAACGGCTGGCTACTACTAGCCAGACATGGAGAAAGACCCTATAAAGTTTTCTAAAATTTGTGAGAAGTGTCATCTATATGGGAATCTCATACATGCTCCAGCAAATGATATCATACCCTTCATTACATATTGGCCTTTTCAACAATGGACCTTTGATCTCATTGGTCAAATATATCCTGCATCATCCAATGGACAAAAGTTTATCATAACTACCACTGAGTATTTCACTAAGTGGGTAGAAGCGGTTCCACTCATCAAAGCAACTGATAAAAAAGTATCTCTCTTCATCCTTAACTATATCATCTGCAGGTATGGGATACCTTCATCCATTGTGACTGACAATGGAGGACAATTCAAGAATAAAGATCTAGATGAGTTCTATGAGAAATTCAAAATCAAACAACACTGGTCATCCATATATTACCCTCAAGGAAATGGACAAGCTAAAGCATCTAACAAAAACCTGATGACTATCTTACACAGAACAGTAAACAAATCTGGGAGGGATTGGCTTCTGCAGCTCAATCCTGCACTATGGGCTTATAGAACAAGTATTAGAACACCTACTAGGGCTACACATTTTTCTTTGGTGTATGGATCTGAAGCAGTATTACCTATTGAAGTGGAAATACCACCTTTGAGAGTTTCTTTGCAAGGTCTTGTTACTCATGAAGACTACAAAATATCTAGATTGCAAGAACTCGAGTTGCTGGATGAACATCGACAAGTGGCATTTGATAATCTGAGAGTGTATCAAAAGAGAATGTCTAAAGGATATAACAAGAAGGTTTGACAAAGAGAATTTCAGGTTGGTGACCTTGTTTAGAGAGAAATCCTAAAAATCAACAGTTTTGAGAAAACAAAGGGAAGTTTGAACCCAACCGGCTGGGTCTCTACATCGTTACTATAATTTTTGGCTCTGGTGCCTATCAGCTCTCAAAATTGGAAGGAGAAAAGATCCGTGAACTGATTAACACCATCCAATTGAAAAATTTATTCACTTAGTATTCTTTACTCCAACAACCTGTACAGATAAAATGTCTTGAAAAAAAAATCTAAAAAAATCATAAAAAGTCCTGAAAAAAATCAAAAAAATCTTTGCCAAGTACGTGAAAACCTGGCAAATAGGCGCATCTTGTACTCACATGCTTCATCTATCAATGCAACATTGGCATTCCCAGTTTCATGCATCTTTGCTTTCACTTGTACATATCTTTTAGTCGCTTTTGTGACATCTTGGTTCTTTTAGAACCCTCATGGCTTGAAACTGATCAATGTCCTAGTCTTAGGGTAATCGACCGAGCAATTTATGTTTCCTAAGCAGTATCAACCAAGTCATCATTCTGTCAGTGATACTCATTCATCCAATTTGAGTTAGTCACCTATCTTCTAACTACTGAAGAGTTTTATCACTGAGTACACAAGCAAAACAACATTACTGAAAAAAATCACTAAACAGTTTGAAATATGCATGAAATCTTTCTTTCTATATTGTATTTTATATTGGTTTTCAATTATTATTCCCTTTGAGTAACTCGAGGAAGTCTGTCTTGACTAAGAGGAGAAAAGATTGGGGGCATAAAATTTTCTTTGTTTTCTGCTTGTAGGAATGATTTCGATGATCTGGAAACATCTAATCAGCTGGGTGTCTGTGATAAGAGCCTTCACATCAAGGTGAAATCGCCACACATACCTCGACTTTGCTTAGTTGTATGCTATAGGGAGGTTGGCATCATTTCTTTGTCTATTTTGAGATAATTTTCTTAAATGTGCAATCCAGATGCATGTGTAATCTGTCCAAGGATATGAACAAAAAAAGGGTCATTGCGGACAAGATAATTAATATTGCACATGAAAAGGAAAGAACTCTATTATGCCTGCTATGTTTGTAAATGCTCAGTGATGAAAATTAAGCATTCCAAATCCAGTGACTAGTTTAAGTTGCATTCATTCTACATTTTCTGCATTTCAAATGATTTTTGCATGATAACAATGATCTCTTTATCTTCTGAATGAGAGTTTGAAGTATCATCGTTTCTAAGCTAAGTGGTCTCTTTTTCATCATTTCTCCAATCAAGTACTTGTGTATTAAGATGTTAGATGCATAAATAAGCATTTTATATAGATCCATAAATTTGATTATATGCATTCATTTGCATTCACATTATTATATAGAAAAAATAAACAATTGTATTACTAGTTACTCATTTTCATCATTTATTTGCATATGAAAAGAAAAAAAAACAAACATAATGCATTACATACATCCATACTAAATAGATATGCATACATATAGAATAAAGCATATCGAAAAACATCTCATAAATCAATCGACACAAGTACAATGAAATCAAATCAAGATCTTGTATATATAATCATCAATATCTCGAGGTACAAATGATATAACTGTCATATACAATCTCCCATCGGAGCAAGAATTGTATGGGATACAAAAAAATGTGGTATCTAACAAAATCTAAGAGCTATAAAAATCTAGCTCTCAGCTTCTCTCTCATCGCCAGGTGGTGGAGGAGGTGGAGCTTGCTGACCGACATCCTGCCTTGGTGCCTAAGCTCCCTCAGATTGCACCATGTACTGAGAGTAGGGGACAACCTGTTATGCTACAGGAACTACTACGCTATATGCCGCAACATAATAAGCTACCCGACTGGTCTAGTGTAAAACCTCCCGCTGAAGATCATCTTGCTCTGCCTTGACCTCAGCCAACTGTCGGTTTTGCTCTGCCCTGACCTCAACCAACTGTCGGTCTCACTGTGCTCTGAGCTCTGCCAACTATCGGTCTCTCTCTATAAGCTGTGTCCGAGCCACTATCAACTATGATTGCAAACATGCTAATCTTGCTCTCATCGAACGTGCTACATCAGCTACCCCTTGCTCCCTCAAAGGCTCTTCGCCTCCATACCCACCTCCATCTCCACCCTACTCATCCCTCCTTTGGTGTACCCATCTAGGAGCTACTCATTCCTCCTATCCTCCACCCTCCACTATCCTAGCACCACTCATCCTTACACCAACAACTCCTAAGGATCTGTCCTCTCCTATCTGATGTTGTTTCCTCCCAGCTGGTAACCTGCTGCTACTCACACTAGGATCACCACTTGCCCACCTAGGAGCCTCTTCTCTCTATCCCTGTCCCTGTCTCTCTCCCTGTGCCTATGTAGGGGCATCATCCTTAATCTCCTCTATGAGAGGCACCTACTCAGTTGGATCTATAAACCTAGGGAATGGATGCTGTTGGAACCAATCCCTGTGCTGGGGCAATACCCTCACATCTGCAATGTCATCCAAATAATCCCATTGAAGTCATTGTAACCTTGTTAGCGTCTGCATGGTCAAAGCATAGGACAACCTAGGGGACCATCCTCATCTCTCCTCATCTACATAACGAGCATAGGTGGTAAACTCCTTTGGAATCCCCTGAGGCCTACCATACTACCTCGTGACCCTAGACACAATGAATCGCTCAATAACCATCATAGATCTACCTATAAGAGGATGAGTCATGAACATATCTCTCCGCACAGCTCTCCAATCATCTCAAATCTCTAGACCCCTGTACGGTCTCCATAAAACAACTATCAGGTCATCCAGCTACCGTCTCCAGTACTCTATGTTGCCTAGATAATGGCTGAGTAATGTATCCAAAATATCTATAAACAATCAGCTGCTATGGATCTCTAGCGTTGTTGACTATAGGTCTGCAAACTGCAATATGCTCCTAGGCCCATATCTATAAAATCAATACCCCTGCAACCATGCTCTTCCCCTCTCTGTATACAATCTCATGCATCTCATGATACATGTGGGCTAAAACACACGAACCCCATCCTAATCTCTCAGGGTGATCCTTAGGCCTCTGCAACATCCTAGCCCAGCCACATAAGAAACCCTGTTCTCCCCTGTTCGGCATAATGACGCAACCAATAAATCCTGCCAAGACACAAGCTAGTGGAAACTACTCACTGAACCTGGTCATCATATCATCCTAGCTGATAGCCCACGTAAGGATGTCCTCATCGTGAAATACCTGTCTCAAAGCTAGTAAGCCATGACACTATGCAAAATTTTAATCATCCTTATCCCCAGCGAATGGAATTAAGAGAATCCTGTAAACATCCTCGAGAGTGATGGTTATCTCCTCAACTGGTAAATGGAACATGTTATGCTCAGAGAAAAATCTCTCCACAAGTGCTGTGAGCATCCTGCGATTCACACGAATATCTAGTATCTGTAGAAGGTGGGTAAACCCGTACAAGTAAATATGTGCTCTATCTATATCGGATAACTCACGAACTAGCCTCATAGTAGGAGGATAGACGCATCAAAAAAGAACATGTGGTAATCGAACCTGCAAGAATCAAACAACAGAGCATCAGAGAATCATCCAAATTATGCTATAAGATAACTTAAACATCACGAAAATCCAAATACATTAATTGCAAAATCAAATTTTCATGTATGCACTCTTAAAAAAGCTCACTGTTTTTCATACGACATTTACAGTGTAGGCAGAAACTTGTACGAGTCAGGAATAGCTATAGGACGACAAAAGACTCTAATACGACACAAAACATGCATTCGCACGAAAAAATGGTCTATCAAGCAAACTTTCGTATGACACAAGGGGGTGTCCTAAATGACAAAACTAATAGCTTTAAACGATAAAACACAGAAGCATAGTTTGTTGTATGAGACAGAATATCATCTCACACGACAAATTGCAAATGACCAACTTTTAAACGCCATAAAAAGGAAAAATTTAAAATTGATGAAATGAAAGGGCTAAATATTACTCTTACCAATGGCTTGTAGTTCCGAGGTCAATTATGACATCTCTGGTGCTGAAATCGGTGCTCTTGGATCAGAATGACCATTTTTCTTCGCAGAAGGCTTTTCAAATTTCTAACTTGGAGAGATTAAAATGAATTAAAAATGACACTTGGACCCCTTATATAGCCAAAACCCTAATTTTTCAACTTTCTCCGATGGACATGAAAATTGTACCCTTAGCTAATTTTCCTATCTTGATTCCATTTTTGGGATCAAAATCAAAATCCAAGATCATTCTCCTAGTCAGTTTCAATACAATTCAGACCACTTAGCACTTTTCATCAAATGGTCATTATTTCTCCAATTTGCGCTCATTTTCTAATGAATCAACACTGAATCTCAATTTATTCTACAAATCAACTTCGTGCTTAATTTCTCATTAATCAACACTAAATCTTCAAATATTCCTCCAACTCAATTTTTTTGCTCAAGTCATTATCATTGCCAACAATTAGCTAAAATCATATACCCTTGCTATCTTTCGATTTCGCTCCCGAGGGGGCATACTCGTGACCTCATGACCTCACATCTTCAAAGTCGAGAAAATTTTCAAATCTTCATCAAAAGTTGAGCAAAAATCTTTTCAACCAAAGAAAATCAAATCAACCTCTAAGGGGCATATCAGCTTCATCACTTCATATCAAGTTGAGATCTCTTGATTATCTGAATCAAATCAATCGCTAGGGCATATCAATTTCATCGCTTCAAATCAAGCTGATATTTGTCTTCATCTAAATCTGTCTCTTAACATTAATTAGTTTCATCACTTTTCATCAAGTTTATTATTTGTTTAAACTCAATCAAAAGTTTAAAGAGTATCTTTGATCACATGCTCAATCTAAATAGGTGTTCAGTTTCATCGCATCAAATCAAGCTGGACAATTTATCTTCGCTCATTGTGTCTTGATCCATCAAGTTCAAGATCGATTTTATCTTTGCTCACTGTGTCTACTTCAATCAAGTTCTAGATCAGTAAGATTCACTCCTTGATCAATCAAGTTCAAGTTCAGTATCTTTTCTCTCTATCGGTCCTAGTTCAATCAAGTTCAAGATCAGTTTCATTTTAATCAACTCTATTTAGCTTCATCACTTCAAATCAAGCTAAACACTTTTCTCTTCATCTGGCTCGTGATCAATCAAGTTCAGAACTGGTATCTCCTAGACATCGACTATTCTTTGAACCAACGTGTTGCTCACACATTAATTCAAAGAGAGGCAAATAAAATACCCTAAAATTGGTCACCTAAACCATGGGCCCCTAATCTCGACAACATCACCAAGGTCCTAACCAAAGGCAATTAAATCAACTTTGAGCACACAATTAATTAATTATTCAATCATTAAATGTCACATGGCAAGTGAATTATTCTATATTAATTAAATATTTATTTAATTAATTAAATCATTCCAACAAAATCATTTTGATCAATTATTTTATTTAATTTATTAAATATCCTAGTATATTTAATTAATTAATAAATTTACCATTAATCATAAAAAGGGAATTAATTTATCACAAAAGAGGAATCAATATGCAAAGCAAGAGTTAAATTGAAAATAAAATAAAAGGATTGAAATGAAAGAGAAATCAAACTTGAGATATTATTTTTTCTTCTAAATTGAGATAACTTGAAATCAGAAAAAAGAAATTAAATGGAATTTAATCATTCTCTAAAATTGGAACTCAAATCTTTTGAGAAAAGAAGTTCAATTGCATTAAAAAGACTCTTTTTTTGAATAAATCAAAGAATTACCTATTTTTATCTCAAGTGCATGGAATTAATTGAATTATATCTCTAATGCAAACTCAAACTTCTTTTCTGAATGCATTTCAATTAAACTATAATTGGAATCTATCTCAAGGTTAACTGAATCTTATTTCTTAATTATTTCAATTATCCTAAATTGTGCTTTTTCTTGATCTCTATTGTGATTCTCTATAAATTCAGCCTTCGACTCTCATTCAAAACACCCTGGAGATTTATTGTTATCATACAGTTTTTGCTCTAGAGTCATTGAAGATATTGTGCTTGCTTTTTGAGATTATTGCATCTTAGTTTAATTTCTTTTTGCATATTTCATGATTTCTTGAATTAAAATAGCTTACTATTCATCCATCTAGCATAATCTTGCATCCATTTAGCTTAATGCTCATATAGATTAAATCCTTCATCTTGGTGTAGTCTAGTCATTGCTATTGCTTATACAAATGTGAGATCAATCTTATACTCGCATCTTTTAAAAGGCAATTAGTCGATTTTCTATGGTTTCATTATTCATGCTTATATCTATCTAACCATACATTTAATGATTTAATTTAAGTGTTGTGTCTTGCAACTTAAGACTTATTCCACTTTTTCACACACACAAGTTCCAACAATTACAAATCTTGTCTCATTATTACAGATTTGTAGCTGTCCATACCGAATATCTCATTCCATGTTTTCTTAGCAAATATCGGTGTTATTGGTGTGCATTAGATTTTTCCCTCTATGACCTGATTTATTATTTGCATACAGATTTTTTATTTTAACGATCTCCAACTGACCAAAAAGATCTTGTGTCCTTCCTCTTTGCATTTGAGTTCAGTTTATGTTTCATGCAAGTGGAATTCATTTTTCCTATGTGTTCCACGTCCTCGACATTCTTCTATGTCATCAAGTCAACCTTGGTCTGCAACCCACATGGACCATTCAACAATTGGCACCCATTGGTGATGAGGAAGACCTGTCAATTTGTTAATTTATGTTGTTTGTAGAATTTTTCCTAGAATCATCTTCCATTATAGTGAAGAGCCTTCTTATCACTATAGCTAGGACCGGCCAACAAGAGGCAATTATACTCATACCGATATATTAAGTTATATCAAAATGAATCCTTGTTGATAAGATAGTTTTGTTATCATATCAAAGTAGAGGTATTTCGATGTAGCAATCAAGAGTGGCCAAAGGGAAGAGATATCTTGCCGAATTTTTTTTTTCCACCACACATCATAAGGGTCGTACATGGCTACATCATCTGCACACCAAGACCAATGCAAATCTTCCACATAGATCCTTAGAGGATTTTGAAAAGTTGGTCTTTCTTGAACACACCACCACCTTCAAAATCAATGGTCGAGATGATCGCACAGTAGCACAAATAGATGAACTTTCACAAAGTAGTTAATGTCGCAACATCACCATGGGCCCCACATAAATGGGCCACATCTTTGACTAGATCAATGGCTTGCATAGGTGCACGATTGCATGATTAAAATAAGGAGCTAGTTAAGGCTAACTCCACTACCCTACCTTCCTACTTGGCACTTGGTTCCCCCAAGAATTAGACACCACCAATGTGGACCATTCAACTGTCGCCAAGTGGATATCATTTGAAACTCATACAAGGTGGACCTACTATCAGAGATCGGCCAAAAGTCAGAACTAACAACAAAGGGGATACACTTCTACTTTTCCAATCGGATGCAATAGGCTGATAAGATACTTGGCTTGTCTCCACATGAATAAATCACAATGCGCTAAATTAAGACCAATTTTTTTCAAATGGATGGTCTGGAGTAATGTGCAATTGTGTGACTAGATGATCTTGCACAAAGAAGCTAACCCCATAGCTCTACATGATGACATGTTGACCAGACTCAAGCAATGTCACACTGAAATACACCATGTCACCCAAACCAGACGATCATCACACTGAAAAAGGACTCTATCGACATAGCACATAAAGGTCGATAAGAAAGGAAAATGATCCTGTCAAAACACCATGTCTCATCGAAAGGTTGTTGCCATATGGAATTTCAACAGTTTTCAATCTGCAACCTTCATGAACTAAAGATGATGGATCAAACACACTAAGAGACACATTTGGAGCATCATGCTAATCCTGAGACACAAGATTTCAACCCTTTTGCACATCATGTGTAATCCATTATTTTGCACAACTTCAACTCATAATGTCTGCATTTATCTACCACCAACCCTAGTTGAGATCAATCACAATAATACCAATAGTAATAAAACCACTAATTTTACTTGAGAGACCACCACATTGAAAGACAGATGGACCTAATAGATCTAGGCTTGATCCCAATGGGAAAAAGTCTGAAATTCTGATTAGGTTCATCTAGTTTGTTTGTCAATCTTTCTATATTGAAGAGTGTATTTGTGAAATGTTGAAATTAGGGTAAAACAAATAATTTATGATATAAATTGGTAGAAATAGTGAGCTATAGATGTCGTACAAAGCTATCAACCTAGATCTAGGCAAAATAAGATGTCACAGATCTATTCTTCGAAGTTCAGTCGGATTTGTTGGGATCAAGGCACATCAATTTGCCATGGTCCTCCGAATTTCTTGCTATCGAACGCTGAACCTATTCATCCATGTGAACTATATTGATCCTCTCGAACACAACTCTGTACCTATTTCCCTCAAATAGAAAGAAAGGGGAAATTTTTGGGAATAGGGGTTTTCTTAAGTCAAACCTCAGTTTAGGAATTTACCTTGAATGAAATAATGCGACTATTGAAATAAATGTTGGATATATATACCTCATATCTATAATTTTTGTTTATGATACTTTTCTCTTTGAATGTAATAAATAATGTCGTATGAGATGGCATGGACATGACAAAACTCTAATCACACACACATGGTTGCATAAAAATTGACATGACTTTGCTCCATAATGCTTGATGATGAATATGTAGCCTTGACGATCTCTAAAAATGTCTAATTATGAATGCTTCATGCATGCAAGAGTAAAATATTGCTTGTAGATAGAGACTTAGATCTTAAATGAATTGATACAATGTCTTTATATAGGGTTTTCTAGGTAAATTACTGATTAGGCCTACCTCCAACAGTCATGTGGAGCCATGATGACCAAATCTTATTGGGGAGATATAACACCTACCCCATTCTAAATTAGGGCTAGATTAAGAAGGACCATAAAATTTTGGGGCACCATGGTCCAAACTAGGGTACTCCATTCCCTAGTCCCTTCATAATTACGGCCCAAACAAAGGTAAAATAAGGTGGATATCCCATGGTAGGACCCACAAAAGGCTATTCATGGCCTCAAAGCTTGAAAATAGTCACAAACTGGCCTAGAGAGGGGATGAAGATAGGACATGCTAAAGTAGGGGAACAAACATGAGGTGTAAATAGTATCAATGAGAATTTATGACACTATAATAATTATCTTATTTTTGGTACTTTTTCAAGATAGTTGGATGAGAATGGAAGGACTATGCAAACCTGTGTTCCTAATTCTTAGGAAATTTAGAAGCACAAGAGTATGGATGTTCACCTAAGGATATTGAAAAGATACCTTGAACTAAAATAGGATGAGGATTAATTGGATGTCATATATAATTTTTGACCCTAAGCTAGACTTATGAGCATGAGGATTTAAATTGAGGATTGGTTCATTGATGGTTGACAAAATTTTAACAAGGTCTTGGTTTCTCAACAATAACTAAGGTTCAATCTTAAGAATAAACACTTTGGATTTCCTTGGGAAGGAATGGATACTATAATGCAATGGAACTAAGGATGCTGATATTTGGAGATACTATGAGAACCTATGTTGTGAATTCAATTCTTTTGAAGATAAGATGACTCTAAAAAGAAGAAACTATATGCACCTATAGACACTAAAATCTTAATCAATCACAAGGTTTGAAATGATTTGGATTCGAATCAAATGAATTTAATTGACCCTTTGAAGCATCATTTGATATTCAATTGTGAGATCCAATATTGATAAATGCAAGACAAATTGAGCACAAATGTGAAAAGTAATCAACAATTGTTGGTTTGATTGTAGACAAATGTGAAATTTTGATAAGGAAAATATAAAAATTGGAGGGACGAATGCAAAAATTATTAAAGACAAATACAAGATTCTTTCTTTGTTTTTTGGATTTGAAAGTTTGTAATTTGTTTGAGGTAAATTTTGGATAGAATATGTGATCAAATAGTTAAAAAATAAAGAAAACAATATGGGTGCAGACTCAGACTATTTTGACTATCACAATTGTGTATTTTTATAGGCCAAATTCATCTTGAGTTTTCATTCAAGTAGAATTTAATTCCTAAGGACAAGACTCATTATGTTGAATTAAGGTGCACATCTTAAACACTTTGTCAACATAAATGCTTCACACCTAAATGAATGCTCCACATTTGTAAGTCTTTTCCTAAGTAAGATAGGTAGAGGTCTCTAGGACTGGAAGGATGAATCACCCTCTCCCCAGAAAGCTATGAATAACTTATGCCAAAATAGGGGTTTTAGTCTCTATTTCAAATGAGGTGTATGGTGAGTAACTTCAAGGTTTGATGCTACACCCTTGAACTAAAAATCAATTCAATGTTCCATCAAAAAGGGTGGTCTCTAATTACAAAGGTGTTTAGTAAGGTTGAAGATTGTTGATGCAAGAGCATCTGATGGTGTAAGGGCAATCCTATATCACATAAAAAAATCCTTTTTCTTGTTAGTTTTCTTTTAATGTTTTTGCATTTCTAGATACCCATTTGGATGAATAAGACATTCCAACTTTTAGAATTATCAAGCTATTTTTTTTTAGCCAATTGCACAAAATAGCAGGTTCGAGCCCAAAATTTGCAAGAAGCTTAAGGAAGGAAAAATGAGAACTTTGGGGAAAGAATCAGATTAAAGTCATTAATGGTTTTAAAGTTATTCAAGTTTTCATTTCTAGAAAAATTGAAAAAAAATCTTCTAAGTCAAATTTGAGGTATTAAATAGTTCCAAAAGCCACAAAAATGGCAGCAATCAGTAGAGAAGATTCTTAGAATATTCCTCACTTAGAGATATTTTTGATGCTTCAAACGACAAGTCAATCCAATTCCTAGATCAAAAGTTATGGCTGCCGAAAGTGGGACAATTTTTTAGAAAGTTTCAATTTTTGAATTTGGCTGTATTTTCATATTTCCAATTTCATTTTTTGGCATTTGTCCACCAATTGGGAATTTCTAAATTATAATTTCAGCTCCAAAATGGTGGAAGTATTTTTAGGACTCATGGAAGGAAACTTGTGAGATAGTTGTTGTATGTGATTTTTTGGGTGTTTAGTTATGGGTTGGAAAATTGCATTGTAAGGGTTTTCTAGAAAACTCTGTAGGTTGTTGTATTGCAGCCTGTGAGGATTGATTCCTCTTATTTGTAATTTCATGTATTGAAAATAATTTTTAGATAATAATAAAAAATAGATTTTCTATGTCTCTTTTGTTAAGTTTTTTTTGTTCTTCGGGTTGTGCCCTCTTCAATTACTAATGCCTAAGGCAATAGCCATTAAGATCTTGTTTGATACTTTTTCCATCAAAGATAGATCCTCACCAGGATGTGATGTACATCACTAGGGAGCACATAGGAAATGATCAACAAGGCTTCACCAACTTAACCTACAACTTTTACTCTTGGCCCTTTATATAGCCCACTAGATAGGTGTTCTTGAGGTCAAACCCTGGGGTGATGAGGAACCTAGGTAGGCCTCCTACTAAAAGAAAAGTGAGTGTCATTATGCAGTTCTCATGCACCCCAAATCTGCAAAGGAAAGGAGATAAGATAAACACATAACAATTTGGGTCCACCTAAACAAATGTGCAAGAACACAAGGCAATCAAACAATGATTAATTCCTATTAAGAAAATGAAGTGTTTTCTAGCTTGTTGAACCCAAGGTAGGAATGAGAGGGGGGTGAATCAGTCCAAAACAAAAATTAATGCATCACATAAATAATTAAACATCAACACTCATTCAACTCATGAACATCAATATTTTCTATGTAGAAATTTCAAATAGCTAAAAACTATGGTGAGCACTAGCCCACAAAATATATATACTATGTATATCTGATTACAAAGAAAAGAGCTCACTACTCTAGACTTGCAAACCAAGGCTAACTGCTCATGGTGCAAGATATAAAAGAGGACTTTCAAAATGTGAAGCTAATTGCAATAGAGCAAGATACAAAAATGACATGAAAATAAGGATCTCCTAATTATGAAGTTGTCCTTGAAATCTGCATCAAGCAACCAACATCAAAACACACACAACTTAGACCTCAAATACCAACACTCTGTCTAATATCTCAACCACAGTCTCAACACAAATTGCATATCATTCTAACACAACTCTTCTTATCTGCACTTCACCAAATCTCACTGATTATGTTTGCATCTACACTCTTCTCTCTAACTCACACACTCACAACTCAATCATACACATTTCTTATATACAAGATAGATCATCAAAGCTTGAACCAAAATCTACCTTCCAGACCAAAAATACACATGCTAATCCACTCCAGGAGAAAGAGGGGACCAAAATTTATCTCCCAAAGATCAATTCATTGATCCACAATCACCATGACATAACTAACAACATATCCACACACTACACATCCATATAAGCAATTAACGGTCAAAACATACTCTCCAATGCAAGCAACTCAAATTTGGATCTCCACACACTACAATGAGATCCATAACACATGAGAATAATATCTCACAACACAATTATGAACCTAAGGATAGGTCAAACATATAATAACATGACCAACAATGAACAATGCTACAATACCCAGATAACACAAAGATTTTTCTTAACCATAGAATAATCATATCCATGATACCAAAACTCTATCCAACTAAGATAACCATAATAAGAAACTCTAGCAAGACTTTCCAAACCTAAACAGTTCTGGAACAAGCAAAGGATGCGTGCAACACCAACACAACAAGATATGTTTTCCCCACAGACATTTTAGACCAATGCCAATCCAAAATAACAAGTTTGACATCAATGACAACCATAACCACTCACCACAAAAACACATACTTGCAACATAGCTACCATACATTAATAATTTAAAATAAAAGACATGAAATATTGCAACATAGATATTTTTAGTTTGAACTCCACCCCCTTTCCTATAAGAAATTATTACTAAGTTGAGGGGCGTTCATGAAATGAAGGACAAGCTGCACAGATTGAGTTACTCATAATAATAATAGCCCAATATTAATAATATTAAAATGATATAAGAGATGTTATGAGTGAATTCCAAATGATTTTCTCATATATTTGGAAAAAATCTTACTAAAGGATGATCTTGTATGAAAAAGATATGAGAAAATGAAGTTTTAAAAAGAAGGGGTAACTTTAAACAAATTTACCAAATTTTATATGATAGATCTAGAAAATAAAATTATACCAAATTATAGAGCATCTAAGTATATTTCCAATGCATTTTGAAGTTTGTAAATTTGATATGTTATACAAAAGTTATGCCTCTTTTTGTAAATGCAATATTTTGAGTAGACATTTGTGAAATTTCTAAGTAATAGATGTGAAAATAAATTTACAATTATAAAATTTCTAAGTAATAGATGAAAAAATTATTTTACAATTGCAAAATTATAAGAAATAATTGTGAGATTTCCATATGTCGACAAATGTAAAAATCAACAATTCAAATGCAAAAATTAATGATGCAAATGCGAAAATATTTTAGCACTTGCAAAAATAGCAACCTGTAACTATAACACACAAAAATCAAAGGTCATTAAGTTGCTTCTTCATATTAGATTCACCAAAATGTATGCAAGGGAAAATTTTCATATCAATTATATCAAGAGGTAAGCACAAAAATTGAATCTAATTAATGAATTCAATCACAATTGAATAGAGAATTATAATCGAAATCAACAAGAAAGCAATATTAATGAAATCATAAAGCAATTAAACTAATGTTGAGTCCAACATTCTTTCTCTCCATTTTCCTTCTTCTTCTTGTGGGAATGTGGCTCTCAAAGTTGCACTTTGGGAAATACCTGAAATATGTTAACACAATAATTACACAGATTGTGGGTGGTGAAAATAAGGATTGATGTTGAATTTAGATATTTTGAGAGGTTTGATTCAATGATGGAGATTCATTTGAAGATAAGACTAATTAATGGTCAAGATTCAATGAGAAAGTTTGGTGAGAGACAATTACTCATTCTGATTGAACTTGATTGAGAGAATAACTCACTTGAATGACTAGTCAAGAGATTTGATTGAGAGTGGAACTGAATTGATTGATTAGTTAAGAGAATTGATTGAATTGTAAATTAATTTGATTGATTCAAAGATTGAATTGTTTGAGCAGTCAGAAAAAGTTGATTGAAGACTAACTAAGAATCAGTGGCAGTTAGGAATTTCCACATGTGATGTAGGAAATTAAAGATGAAATGTCAGTTGACTTGCATTTGAGTTTTTGAAATGTCACATGAAATTGAAATTAGTGGCAAATGAAATGAATTTGAATTAGAGGGATATATGATTTATTCAAAATTAAGATCAAATGACATTAAATAAATTTGTGGAATTTGTTTAATGAGACAACATTGTTAGATAATCAAATAATTTAAAGAAATTATTTAATTATGGGAAGAATAGAAATCAAATTTAATTAAACAATAAAGATCATTTATTTAAAGTGAATAATTGAGATTAATGAAATAATAAAATAATTTAATTAATATTAAAAGGGGAGATGATTAATTGATTAAATGATTAAGAAATTAGAGAGATTATGGAAATGATAAGGAATATTAAGAGGAATAATTAGTAAAATTTGTGTTTGCAAGCACATAATAATTTTAGGTGTCTACACTTTATTGAGATCCCCAAAGTATGTACATACTCTATTATCTTCGTTAGGTTTAGTGATAGGTAAAAAATTTGATATCTACTTAGCATAATCAATGGGTTGGATGAAGCCAAAATCTAAGAGTTTCTTCAACTCTACTTTTACTAGTAAGGCATTCGATGGGTGCATTTTTCTTAGCTTTTGCATGACTAGCTTGGTACCTGGTTGTAAGGGTAGATGATGGAGGATGAGTTCAAAATGTAACCCTATCATGTCTGCATAAGATGAATAAAATTTAATTTGTGTTGGTGGGAAAAACTGAATGAAGTCTATTTTCTATATATATGTTAGCGACACAATAAAGTGGACTATCTTAGGACTTTTAGTTGTTTAGATGTTACAATTCTTTGAATTTTCAGTTAGGAATGATGAGTTTTCTTGACTCATAGGGAGAATGTACAACCTTCCATATTTGGGCTCCTTAGAGAGGTTTTCATCCTTAGATTCATCCTTCATTTTTACTTTTACATGGTTAGAAGGTGTGTTGCGATTTTCACTTAAAGTCATTTTTTTATTTTTTATTTGTTTATTTTTGTGACTAGAAAGTTGGACATTGTCTCCAAAATAGGTCATAGCATCAAGATCCATGGTAAAACCAACTTTATGATTACCCAATGGTTCACCTTCTCAAAGTTCTAAGAACTCAACAATAACTTTTTTGTTCTCAAAGATCTCTAAACTCAGTGGTCCTTGTTCAATCCCAATTTATGAGCTCAGGGTAGAATAAGGAAACATTATCATTGATATTTGCAAAGTTTATGGAAGTGACACTCAAGGTAAAAATAGAGTTGTCATTAGGATTCAAAAATTTTTGGTCCCATGCTTGGCCATTTGGGGAAGGTGGATCATTAGGTTCTCTAAAGATTTAATCCATGACTAGTGTTTGGAGGTTTGAGGAATATCACATTCATCTTTGTTGGAGTTTGTTCCATGATAATCATTAGATTTCCCAATTTTGTCGAAAGCTTTAATGTCTTTTGTTAGAGGTGACTTAGTACTAGGAGCTTACAAATTCAGTGGTTTAAATATGAGTTCTCTATTCTTGGGAAACTTTTGGTGGTTGAATGGGCTCCTTGATTCCTTATTTTTCTGACCCTAGGTCACTATAATCAAAGTATGATTTCTTTTGCATAATAAGGAATCATTTGTTGTACTACTCTACAAGTAATATGACCAATTTTGATTCTTGCTCTTTTTTTTTATATCCTAGTGGAGACATCATCTTCTATGTCTTGTTTATTAAGTTCACCCCATTTGGTAAACATAGTGGGTGGCTACACTAGATGATGACTTTTTCTCTTTTTGGATGGGACATGGCTTGTTGTTGGTCCCAATTAATGAGCTCAAGGTAGAAAAAGGAAATGTTATCATTGGTATTTTCAAAGTTTATGGAAGTGGCACTCAAGATTAAAATAGAGTTGTCATTAGGATCCCAAAAATTTTGAGCCCATGATTTTGGTGTTAACTTGCTAACATAGAAAGCTTCTCCAATGCACTACTCTCCACAAAATTTGTCTTGTATTTTGATATCAACCTTGGAATTGAAGGTGTATGGCATGGTTGATTAGGAGAGTGGTTAAGGGTCAACATAAGAAGGGAAAAGTGATGAAGTGGCTTGATTGATGAGTACTTGATGTTTAGGGGTTCCTCTTAAGTTGGTGTAGTGTTGAAAGAGATCATGATTACCTGGTATAGTGATCATAGTGCAATAATAGGAAAAACATTGGTGGTATGGCAATGGTTTTAATTTAATGGCATAAGGTATTATGTATTGTAGGTCATCCAACGAGAAGGTTATATCTAAGATTGAGGTCCAAGATGTGACATAAGGTATTATGTATTGCGGGTCTGACTCTAATGGGGAGTATGACGAATCCTTTGGATGCACATTTTGCATCATCATAGGATTTGATCACTATTCTTTTTGAAGAATATACACATTCCTAAAATAATCCTAACATTTTGACTAGACTCAATGTACACATGTTGAGGCATGCTCCTCCATCTATTGAGACTTGTTTGATTTTATGTTTATGAACAAATACCTCAAGATAAAGGGGGTCATTATGTCATGGTTAATGAGAAGGTATGTCTCATTTTATAAATGTAACATGATGTTTTATGGAAAGATGTCCTATCATGGCCTAAAATTGATCTATTTTTTTATGTTGGAGGGAGCTGAAGGCTCTTGGAGGTATTTGTCTTACATTGCCTTATGTTGAGGAGATATGCGCAAGAGCTCAAGAGTGGTCATTTGAGTAGGGTTTTTTCTTAGGTTTTCCAAAAGGTTGAACTATGTGGATGGTTATGGTCTTGAGGTAGCCCCTTGCAAGGTCACATTGGATTGACAGGTTGTGATAGAAACATCTAGATTCTTGTTCTTTACAATAATTTGTATCCAAAATTGGAGTAATTGATATTATTGTCATGTTCGCTACCTGAGCTGAAGGCTTTGCCCTTCCCATGGTTTTGCAAAGGATTTGTGAAAATTCTATGGTTACTATTTGAATATCTTGATGGTGTCTCAACTTCTATATCTCCTTGATCAATGAGATCTTGGATGATGTTTTTCAATTTATAGAAATTAGAAGTTTTGTCTCCCTTTATTCTAGGGTACTCACATAAACAATTATCATTCCATCAAGAGGGCTTGAAATGCCTTGGCTAGTAGTGTTTTATTTTAGGAAGTGTGATTATATTATATTTTATGAGCTTCTTAAAATTTGACTCAATAAGGTTCCCCTAAGGGAGAGTATTTATGTTTTTGGGTGTTGTTATTCCTGAAAGTTCTGGATTGTGATTTGGACTGAGCAGCATTTGTAGATTGATTATTATGGCTTGGTTGGTTATTTGTTTCCATTTTGGAAAACCCCTTCAAAGACATGAGGGGTTTAGCATTGTTGGTCAGTTAGGTGTCTACTACACCATTGTTTATTACATGTTTGTTGTATGTGACCAAAATTTGTATTCGTTGTTGTTGTAATTGGGGTAGTAGTTGCTGATATCTTTGTAAATATTTATAGATGATGGATTTTTCATATTTAATTCCCTTATCTATCACCTAATAAAATTTGTCTAAACATTGCATTTTTTATGTAAACATCATCTCTTGGTTCAAGTTTTCAATGAATATTTGCACTTGTTCTTTCTTGGGTATATTGCAGTGACTCTTACTTACAAGACTTTTCCATTGTTGCAAGAATGAAGAAAATATTTCCCCATTATTTTTTTAGTTGTGAAATTATCCAACATTGTCAGTTTGTGCTTTATATTATATGAGAAATATGTGATGAACTTCTCAGCTAGTTCATTCCAGGTTTGTATGCCATGTGGAATGTGTGCAATTCACTCCATCAATTATCCTCCTAGACTTTGAGGGAAGAGGTGCATAAGGTATTTATTGTTGTGTGCAACCTTAAGATAGGTGGTAAAAAATTCCCTAATGTGATCTTGGGGGGCTCCCTTTCTCCTATAATTTTAAAATTTTGGTGTTTCAAAGTTTTGGGGAAAGTGTGGCATGTACAATGGCTAGTCGAAAAGATAAGGACATAATTCCTCCATCGTATATGTTTTCTTGAGTTCACCAACTTGGATGTTCTAGATTTGGTGTTGCAAGTTCTAAACCTATTACTTAAGGATCTCCATAGGTGTATGTGGAACGTGAGTGTTATATGTGGATTAAGAAAAGAGATTTAGATTTAGATTTGCAAAGGAATTTGTCTTAGAATAGACAAGTGGTTGGTTGAAAGTATAACCATGTTGGTTATGATAAGAAGTGTTGTAACCCACCATAGATTTTGAATTTGGTGGAGGTACATATGTGTTATATTGTTTCTTTTTTGGCGGTATGCATGTTTTTTTATTGGAAGGTGAACCCTGAAATGTTGATTGTTGGTTATTACTTGATGCACCTAATAGAAGCAAGGTGCTAGCCCAAGATAAGGTTGTTGTCATTGGGTTTTAAGAAGTGTTAATGGTTTTTGTCTAAGATGTGGAAGGTATCATGTGGGGTTTCACTATCATTGTGATTGTCTTGTTGGGTGACTACCTTCTTCTATATAAATATGGTGTGCGCAGGTATCTAGATGCATGCCACACATGTCTTGATATTCCCATGCAAATGCAACTTCATGATTTCTAAGAATGGCAATAAGATGTTGGATTTTTTCAATTCTTAAATGGGAAATTATTATTAATTGTATGACTTGGGAAGACTTTCATGGCCTCTGATTGTGTAGGTGAGTTGATGGCTAGTAATTGTGAAGTGGATGGTGCAGTGTTTGAAATTTTAGAGAACAAAAATGAAGTATAAAAACAATTGTGAGGTAACAACTAATGTAATTTAATAAAGTGTTAAATAGATCTTGAATCACCTATTAAAGAAAAATTACCAAATAAAAAATTATCATTTATGCTTGAATGAAGAAACATCTTTTCTAAAATTTCACTAGATGAATATCTATTTTCAAATGAATTAGCAAGAATATTATCTTCAAAAGGTTATGTCATTTTAAGAGCTTGGTCAATTGTTAAAAAAGGAAATGATTCATCTAAATCACTATTAGCAAACAAAGGGTCCCCAATCTCCCACAAAGGTTGTACTGGTGGGTACTAAGTCAATAGCTTTATTTGTTCTCCATTAGAAATGACTATATAACCTAATCAACATTTTATAAACATGTCTATAGTAGCCAACCAAGGTCATCCTATGTTTTTGATTAATGAAAAAGAAGGTTTTGAATGGGCCCCAAAACCCTTTACAAGAAGGACTTAAACAACAAAGCCACGAGAAACAGAGAGGAACATAACCAAAAAGAAAAAACTAGCAGAAAACTGAAGAAAACCCACAAAAGCTCCGAAAAGCCAGCAGGCCATCTAGGAATCAGATTTTTTCCAGTTCTTGCAGCTCTTTGGTGTTGTCTTTGAAGCTGGGAGGGTCCTTAGCAGCAGCAGCCATAGCTTTCTTGATACTGGCCCTAGTTCTCTTCGCAGTCCCGCCCGCCGGGGTAGCATCACCACTTCCAGTCTGGATGGTCTCCTCCTCCAGGTCAAGATCCACAACTGGTTTAGGAGTATGGTGAAAGACCTTGGCGATGTCCTCTAGGTTTTTGGTGATAGCAGAGAGGATACTTGGGATAACTCCCATTAGATTTTTCATCACTTCTTTTCCCTGTTCTAGTGATTTTACCTTGTTCTCCATTTCCTGCTTCCAATTAATATGCTCTCTATTTTCATCCTCCCTCTTTTTATCCGAATTTATCTCTTTCTTTTCCAGGTTTTTCAGGGTTTCGTAGGTCCTTCTGTCGAAATCCATTTTGGCCTCTGAGAGCTTCTTGAGATTATCTAGGATAAGCCCCTCACCAGCACTTTCCTTGTCCTTGCTATCCCTTTCCTTAGTCAGGTCTTTGTTTATTTCCTTTTCGGAGTTAACTTTGGTTTCCTCATTATCCTTGGGAGCCGTTTCTTCCATCAGATGGCTATTGTCCTTACTAGGGTGATCGCTTAGAATAGGGCTATCTTGACTAGGCTCAAAATCTCCAATTTTTTCCTCGTTGCCCAACTCCTCTTCTTTCCTGCTGTCTTGACCGTTAGATTTGTCCATCTCCATACCACTGCTTTCCTTGACAATGTCCTCTATTTCCAACCTAGGGGCACTTTTCCTTTTCTTGCTGGATGACGCCTTCTCCTTGCTAGTTTCTCCCTCTTCCATCTTTCTTTTACCCGGGGAAGTAGAAATCTACTTATCTTCCTATAGAGCGAGGGTTTTGCAATGCTCATAGATGACCAGAAAGAGCCCATTGTGGAGAATCAGACTGGAAGGGTTAGTCCTGTGTTTGTTCAAGGACCTAGAAAGGGACCGAAAAAGGCAGTAGGGCAGAGACACTTTTTGTCATGTTTGAAATGGTTTAAGAGCACGAAGTGGTAGGTGTGGGCCCTGGAGAAATGACCTTCAACCATAATATACTCCATGATTTCATTCAGGACCCAGCCCCACAACTTCTTGATGCTTGCAGCTTCATAGTAGCCCCCGGTAGCCTTGCCTATTTTGGCCCGCTCTTTCTCCTTCCACATGAATAGGTTAACCGCATTGTTGGAGACCTTGAGGTCTTGAAAGAAGTTAAGCCCAGTGTGGGGCATTCTAGTCATAGTTGAAATAAGCCCAGCATCTAGCTTAAATTTAACTTTGTAAAGTTTAAAAGAGCCATTAGACCAGTTTTCGGAAATCTTGGAAACGGCTAAGTTAACCCTACCTTTGTCATAGTCCTCAAGCTTTTCCATAAAGTTGGTAAGAGAGACCTTCTCCAGCTTCGCCCAAACTTTAGGCATTGCTTTCCAGGTCGATGTGTTGTCAGGTTCTTCGCATCTTAGGTCTCCTCCCATTTTCGGATGCAGGCTATCTACTCTGTTTCTCTGCAAATTGAAACCTTCTTTCCTAATGTTGCTCAAATTTTTGCACTGAGTAACCCACAAAGCATGCGGCGATTTATTGGAGATAGTAGGAGATCTGCTGTAATGCCAGGTAATGATGGCCTTTCCAGCAAGGCGTAAATGATGCTTTTTACTTGTCATGATTTAATTGTCCTTCTCTCCCCATATAACAGTCCTTTCTGAGGATCTCTTTAATATTTAAATTGAGATCATCCTCATGCCAAATCATTTGAGCATCAGAGTTAACTCCAGTATTCACTAAACAATCAGCAACACTGTTTTTCTCTCTGAAGGCATGTTGTATAATAATTTCTTTGAAACTGGCGATGATCTCTCTAGCTTTCATGATGATATTCTCAATAGACCAAGAAGGCTCTGATTCCCTCTTTAAGCACTTAATAATATTAAGTGAATCCCTCTCAAGCCATATTTTATCATAATTAAGATTTTTGGCTATAATTAAGGTATTCAAGGCAGCAGAGGCTTCAACAAAATGGCTAGTTTGATTCCCCAAAGGACCAGCCACTGCCTTAAGACAACTTCCAGCAAAATTCTTGATAATGCCCCCATATCCAGCTTTACCCGGATTCCCTTTAGAAGCCCCATTGAAGTTAGCCTTAATCCATCCCTATGGGGGAAAACACCAGACAAGACCTTCTCTACCTTTCTCCTTACTAGTAGTACTAGTAGAAAGATTCCACCTATCTTTGAAATCATCTTTAGCAGCAAGTCCCTGATTAGTACAATAGAGGCATTCAAAAATACTCCTAAAGATTTTATCTGCAACCACTTCAGGAATAGCCCTTTTATCTCTGAAAATCCTGTTGTTGCACTCTTTCCATATATTCCAAATAACAATCGGTAGAGTAAGTCTCCAGGTTTCCACAATTTTAGGATTAGAGTTAGGACAATGCCATTGAAGCCAAGTGTCACCAAGAGAGTTTGGGAAGACCCAGCTCAGGTTCCACCTGGAAAGGATGATTTTCCAGATATCCTGGCTAAAAGAGCATTGATTGAGAATATGACAAGTTGTCTCTTCTTCCCTACAACAAAGAGAACACCTATTAGGCAAAATAATGCCTCTTTTATAAAGATTATCTAGGGTTAATATCTTATTTTGGATGAAAATCCAAAAGAAGATGTTGACTTTGGGAACTAAGTTCTTATTCCAGACTTTAGCCTAGATGGGAATAGCTTCCACCGGGACATTGTGAATAGCCACAGCAGAGGAAACAGAGTATTTCCCATCTAGAGTTTTCCCCCATATCAGAATGTCATCTTTGTTGTCTCTAGGGATTTTAGCAGAAAGAGAAATCTGAAGGAACTTGAGATCCGGACATTGCTGGCTAAAGTCAATCCAAACCCCATTTCTCTAGTAATCTCTTACCATTTCATTGTACCTGCATTTGAAATTGTCTTTCCAATCTTTGAGGATAGGGATTTCCTCCAGAGGTTTATCTAGGATCCATCTATCTTCCCAAAATCTTATTTTCCCCCCATCCCCAAGATTCCAGGTTCTGCCAGCAGCAGCCTAGCCTTTAGTAGATTGCACGACATTCCAAATGGCAGATCCATCAACAGAGAAAGAGTTGTCAAAGAATTCTTCCTCAGAAGGTTGCATATAGAGATATTTGTTTTTCCAAATAGAGTTCCATTCTCTTTCCTCCCCTTTGAATCTCCAAATTTTCTTGGCTAATAAAGCTTTATTCATAGAACTAATGTTCCTTAAGCCTAGCCCACCTGAGGCCTTAGGGGAACAAATGTTATTCCAGGCAATAAGGGGGATTCTATTTTTAACTTCCACACCCGACCAAAGGAACTTTTTTTGGATTCTTTCAATAGCTTCTGCAAACTTTGAGGTGATTTTGAACAAGCTAAGAGCATACACAGGAAGATTTTGGAGAGTGGCTTTGAGCAGAGTGACTTTACCAGCTTGACTAAGGATAGCCCCTTTCCAGCTAGCGAGTTTCAGGTTGAGTCTCTCTATTAACTTATTCCAGAAGGAATCCTCGAGCTTGAGACAAAGAGGAAGCCCCAAATAGGTAGAAGGAAACTTAGATATGTTGCAACCAAGAATCCTACCAATCCTAATTTGCCTTTGGGCTGGGGTGTTGATGAAAAAAAGAGAGCTTTTATCCCAGTTGATTTTTTGACTAGAGGCAGATTCATAGGTATTCAGAATGATCTTCATGTTTTTGGCTTCCAAGATGGTGGCTTCCCCCATGGTGATAGAGTCATCAATGAATTGTTCATGGGAGCAGACAAAATTGGATGACGAAGGTTTCAGACCCTTAAGATTTCCTTCTTCCACATTTTTAAGGATGAATCTACCCAGGCATTCAACAAGAATGGTGAACAGGATAGGGGAGATGGGGTCTCCCTGTCTGAGACCTCTAGAACTTTTGAATAAACTAGACGAGGAGCCATTAACAATAACAACAGAGGAGGAAGTTTCCATGAGTTGAGAACAGAGCTGGATAACTTTGTCGCCAAAACCAAATGATTTCATGATCCTAAGGAGAAACTACCAATTCACTCTATCAAAAGATTTAGCCATGTCTAACTCAAGGAAAAAGCCCTGTTTATTCACCACTTTCAAGGAGTGGATATTTTCATGAACAGAGATAATAGAGTCCAAAATCTATCTTTCGAGGACAAAGCCATTCTATTGGATAGAGATAATCCTTGGGAGAACATCTAGCAACCTGGAAGTCAAAACCTTGGAAAGGATCTTGTAGACAGAGTTACATAAGCTGATGGGTCTAAACTTGTTAAGAGAATCAGCTTCAGGGTTCTTTGGGATAAGGAAAATGAAAGTGGCATTTAGTTCCTTAAGAAGTCTTCTGGAGCCAAAAAATTCCTTAACACCATTGCATATGTTAGCCTCCACAATGTGCCAGAATTTTTTAAAGAAAAACATGGGAAAGCTGTCCAGGCCAAGGGATTTATCACCCTGAAAGGAGAACACCACCTTTTTGATTTCAGGATTAGAAGGAATATGGGATAAGAGGCGATTGTCAGCTTCCAACAAGATAGAAGGGATAGCTTGTAAAAGGGTATTTTTCTTACTGTAATCCAGGTTGTCCACTTCACCCAACAAGGTACTGAAATACTCAAGAGCTTCCTTCCTGATGTTGCAATCCTCTGTTAGGATGCCTTTATTACAGGTTAGTCTGGATATTCTGTTGGCTGCCCTGTGCTTAAGAGTGGTTAAGTGAAAGAAGCGGGTGTTTTTATCTCCTTCCTTCAGGAACAAAGCTCTGGATCTTTGTCTCCAAAAAGTCTCTTCATTAGAAATGATGGAGTGGTATTTAGATAAAAGTTCTTTTTCAGCCATCCTAAGATCTTCGGTCAACCCCACCTCTTGGATTCTTTCTTGAACATACTTTAATTCAGCTTTGACTTGGGTTTTGTTCTTGAATATGTCCCCAAAAATCTCTTTGTTCCAGGTTTTAATTTTGGCTTTTATGATGTTGAGATTTTTAGCAATTCTAAAAAGAGCCTTACCCTCCACTTCAAAGTTCCACCATTCAGCAATGCAGGCTTCCAGAGAAGGATGGCAGAGACAAGCTTTTTCAAATCTGAAGGGGAAGTTTCTCTTTGCTGAAAAAGATTTGGCAGAAAAGGAGATGGGGAAATGGTCTGAACCAATTTTGATAATAGAACCAAGGGAGCAACTATACTTAGAAAGCCAGTCTGGAGAAAATAAAGATCTATCAAGCCTAACTTGAATCAAATCAGCTCCGGTTCTTCTATTGGTCCAAGTGTAATTGATGCCCTAGAGATCAACATCAATGAGAGCTTGGTCATTAATGAAATCCATAAGGTCTTGTTTTCCATCAAGATGTAAAGGGATACCTCCCATCTTTTCTTCATCTTTGATCGGGGTATTGAAGTCTCCCATAATAATCCAGCTTTGATCAACAAACTGGAGTCTATTAGCGGCAAGGCTTTTCCAGTATTTAGCTCTCCCAGATTTGGTATTAGGAGCATAGACATTAGATAACACCCAAACAAAGTTGTCCTTAATATGCTCAAGCAAAACTGAGTTCCTATTAAAAGCGGAGATGATTTCCTTTCCTATTATAGTATTTTTATTCCAAAAAATCACAGTTCCTCCAGAAGCACCCTCCGAGTTAGTTCCTATGACTCCGTTTTCTTTGAAAATTCTGATCCTTTCAACTTTTTCTTTAGACATCTTGGTTTCCTGAACAAGGACCACATCCAGTTTATGATCTCTGATGACATTTCGTAACACATCCTACTTATGGGGGGCGTTTAGCCCTCTGATATTCCAGGATATAATCTTCATGCTTTAACTGGGGATAGGGCTGACTCGATGGAACACTGTGCTCCATTAGCACGGTTCTTCCAGCTTTCCTGTTCCCTTTGATGTTTTAGGGATGGCCTTCCCTGCTTTTTATTTTGACTTACAACATCTGCCTTTTTCTTAATCTTGCTTCTAGTTGAGATTCCTCCATTGAGTTCCTCCTTGTTCGATTTTCCTTCTCTCGACTTGGGTATCCGAAGAATCTCATCCAGCATATGCACACTTTGGGTAGGGGTTTTATAGAGGAGAGGCTTTGGGCTTCCATTAGTTAAAAGTAGTAAGGGCTCAGTATCAGAAGGGTCTTGGGCTTCATTAAATTTTACCTCAGTCGATTTAGAGAGTGAAGAGGCTGGATAGGATTCTTCCTTCTCTCGGCTAGCTGATCCGTCCTCTTGGTTCAGAATGGTTTCTTCCTTCTCTTGACTAATAGTTTCATTCTCCTGAGATTTTGGCTTTTCTTTATTGATCAACTCAGTTCCTGGCTCTGCTTCTTTAGAGCTCTCTGGTGGGTCATTGGAGCAAACATAATCCTATTTATCATTGTTACTACTCCAGTCCTCTTGACTTCATTCATAAGTTTCGTTGCATCCTTTTTTGGTTACCCTCAGATGTTGATGAATCTACTTTTTTGTTTGTCATTTGTCAAATCTTTTTGTTCTTAGTGTTACTATTAGTCTTGAGTTCCTTGCCTTTCTTGAGTGGACAAGATTTTGCCCAATGCCCCGATTTTTGGTAGTGGAAACAGGCAAATGATAGAGATTCATATTTAATAGCCTGGGACCATTTTCCTAGTTTAGATATAATATCTATGGATTGAGGCATATCTGTCATTTGGTTAACATTTATGCAAATGCAAGCAAAGACTAACCTTGATTTAGCTGCCATCATCGGGTCAATCGACAAGAGTTCTCTAAAGGATTTCACAATGCCCTTGAAAACTTCCTCATTCTAGTATTCAAGAGGAAGACCCGGGAGGCGTGTCCAGAATGGCATAGAAACGAAGAAGGATTCATCCAGGACGAGATTCAGGGCCCATTTCTGGAGAGCCAGGGAAGACTTGCCAAACATCAGGGGCCTTCGCAAAGAGCTTTGTTCATGTCTTCTTTAGAGTTGAAAGCAAAGGTAAAAAACCCTCTAGGCAGCGCTGCCACTTCCACTTGTCCTTTTACAATCCATTTTCTCCTTAAGAAATTCCTAACATCATCAATGTTAGGCCTAAAGCCAGAGAATCGTCCCACTAATGTCATAGATAGGCCAGCTACAGTCATATTGACCACTTTGTCCGGAACAGAAATAGCGACTAGACCAGAGGTGGGGTCTGAAATGTTCGTTACTTCCGGAAGCCCAGATTTAACCAGCGGCTTCACTCCAAAGAGCGAAGACCATTTTTTCCATTTTCCTCTATCGTGTGGGTCCCCGGGGATAGAATCTTTTTCTTCTCCTAGTTTTTCTTTTTCCTTGTCCTCTTCTAACCCTTGAGATGTCTGACCTCCTGCCTGCTTGCCAGATCCAATCCCAGAGGAACAACAGTTTCCAGGAAATCTGCCTTCCCCAGGAATTCCGCCATTTCCCAATTTGAAATTTAGGATTCCCGCTCCTTTTCGCTCCACTCCTGTTTGCTCCGCCATACTTCTTAAGGTCATCCTAAGTTAAAGGGGTATCCCCCAACTTAATTTTGGGTTGAAAAATCATAAAGTCAGTTGGATACTCCGAAGAATCAATTGAAATAATTATGTCTTGAATCATACCTTTGGTTTGACTAAGGAACGATCCACCATTTAGAGGTCTATGGTGATGACTAAGTCCTTGGAGTGATAGTTTCTCCTTGGTTTCATTAGTCTTGATATTAATAGTGGCCCCCAAATCAACAAGCATATTTGGAATGAAAATATTACCAATACACACCTTGATCAAGGGGCTTCACAAATATGAGTAATTAGGGGCTCTTAGGGTCCCTAGCATGAGATCAGTGAGTTATTTAATGAATTGAAAAATCTTGGGATCCTACATCTTCTTTTACTTCTGAGTACAAAGTGCCTAAACTATTTTTGTATACACATGAATACATTTCATAGCCTACAAAAGAAGAATTTTGATATTAACATTTCGTAACTCAATAACAAAATCAAATGTATGTTGAGATACCTCCTTTTGTGTTGGTTTAGAGTGAAACTGGTTAGGGAATGATAATAATTTTACTTGGCTTTCTTCATACTCGTTAGGTAAATCATCAACTTCAGTAATGGTGGGCCCATGAAGAACCTTACATGATCTTAATTTGACTCTATCTATTTCCACTGTTTTAATAGGATACATGGGGTATGTTGCAAGCTCATTATTATATACAGGTTGTGTCACCTTATTATTCAAGTTTGGTGATATTTGAGCAAGCATTGGAGTTGCCTTTGGTGGATTTGATGGATGGAATGACTAATTATTTGATTGTGGTAGTATTGGGATGTATAAATTGTTGTGATTGTTGATGTAGATTAATCATGAGTGGTGGTGGATAGGATGGGTATTGTGGATATTGTAGGTGTGGTTTCCTCTATGCATACTACCATAGTTGTGAGGCATATTGGAATTGTTTTGGCCATTTTTGGTAAGGTGGAGGTTTTTTCCAACCCCCATACCATTGAGGTTTGGTTGAAAAAGTACTAGACTAACTACTAGACTCTATAGGGTATGGTGCATAAAAGGCATTTGATATTCTTGGTGCATGACTCGTGGTGGATAAGGCCCTCGCTGATCCATATAATAAATTTTTTCCTTTGTATACTCAACATTTGTCACATCTACTAGAAGAGTTCATAAAATACTATGTATACTAGCATCTTTTAATGAGGTAATTTCAATTTTATTATATGGACATTCCTTGCTATTATAATTTTTTAGACATATAGGACAAAAAAATAGTAAGGGTTTTTTTAGCCTCCTTATGTTTCTTACATGTATAGAAAGTGTCAATTTGCTTACCCATATGACTCAAAAGCCCATTTTTTAAATTATAAAGCAATGTACCTAATTCACTCTTGGTAAGACCTTTTGTGCCAACAAATGAGGTATTTTTCCAAGTATAACCCCTTATGAACCAAGAAGACATTAAACAATTCTTGCAAATTTCCCAGATGTCTTGAAATCTGAATTTGGAAACATCTCGACCACCTATACAAGTTAAAAAATCTATACACTCATCACAAGTGCCTGTACAAAAAAACATTATGATAGTTTCAATATTTAGTCTATTTTGCCTGGTTTTTTGGAGACTGTATAAGAATTACTCGAGGTAATGTATGTTTCCTCTGTATACTCAATATTTGTCACATCTACTCAAGGTAATCTATGTTTCCTCTGTATACTCAATATTTATTACATGTACTAGAAGAGGTCATAAATTACTATGTGTACTAGCATCTTCTAAAGAGGTAATTTTAGTTTTATTATATGGACATTCCTTGGTATTATGATTTTTCAGACATATAGGACAAAAAATAGAAAGGGATTTTACAACCTCCTTGTGTTTCTTACATGTATACAAAGTGTCAATTTGATTATCCATATGACTCAAAAGATTATTGTTTAAATCATCAAGAAATGCACCTAGTTCACTCTTGGTAAGACCTATTGCACCACCAGATGAGGTATGATTCAAGTATAACCCCTTATGAATTAAGAATACCTTGAATAGTTTTTGCAAATTTTACAAATGTCATGAAATTTAAATTTGAAAACATCCCCACCACCTATACAATTTAAAACATCTATACACTCATCACGAATGCCTCTAAGAAAAAACATTTTGATAGTTTCATTATCCAGTCCATTTTATTTAGTTTTTAGGAGATTGAATAAGAATCACTAAAGGGAATCTTCCATGGTCTCCTCTTCATGTTGCATTATGTGAAAGATCTCATCTTTGATCTCCTTAGTATTGCAATATTCTTGATATTTCTCCAAGATTTTTTTCCTTCATGTTGTTTTTGGTATGGATAGTTTATCATCTTATGCCCATGAACCATCATAATGTTGCATCTTCCAAAGTATCTAGAAATAATTTAAGATTTTGTGCATCTTTACGGTAATTGTAACTATGACATAAAACATAAAATTCAAAGAGAAACATATTAGGATCTTCTAAAAATATTCCGCTAATTACTTGTAAGTCTAAATGAGGTATGTTCATCATGGCGCATCTTCTATAGGATGGAAAATAGGGAACTCAAAAGTGATATGATTATTGTGGGTGAGTATCCAATTATAATTTTTCTTGTTTTTGTTATCACTCATGATTTATTCAAATTCCCAAAGAGCCCAAATAAATAAAAATAGTTTCTCAATAGGCCTACCACTATGTTGGTTGAAAATTTTGCAAACTAGGAGAGTTTACAAAATTATGGTTTCAACCATAGTAAAATGAGATTAAATATCTCCTAATTTTTAAGGGAAGGATCCCCTTGTGATTCACTACTCTACTTCTCTAAAATAAGATACAAGTTTCAACTTCTAATCTAATTTGGGTGGTACATCATCCTATCCTCTTTTTCCAAGATAGATGTTATTATTTTCCTCTTTTTTCAAGAAAGAATTTACAATATAGAGTAGAAATAATTATTACAATTTCACTAATACAAATTAAATTAGAAAGAAAGAATGATACAATATAGATAAGAAAAGAAGCAAAGTTTCTATAAAGGCAAAAAGTCCTTTGTTTCTTCTCTAGGACAGGAAAGAGTGCTTAAGTTCAAAGTCTCAAAACTCACTACTATCCTATCAACCATTTTACAAATGCTTTTGTAACCCAATTTTTTAATTAAGAAAATCAAAGCAAAGCAAAAAGTCTTTAATCTAACTCCTAATTACAACTTTCGATAATACTTTTTTGAATTGATAATATGAAGCTCAAAGTCTTCAAGTTATGATTTCCTTTTCCAAGATGGCACAATGAAGAACAAAGTCATCAAAGTGTTACCTTAATATATTTAGCTAACTTAACATTTATAGTACCAATATGAAGCAAAAATTCTTCAAAATGATATCACAATCGCCAATTCCTAATTCTATTAACAAGAGTCAAAATATGACACAAAGTTCATGAATTAATAATTGCCTCTACTCTTTAACAATATTCTCTCAACAACACCTTTACTTGAGAAAAATAAGAATTTTTAATGAAAATGACATAAGAACACTCTCACCATAAACTAGAAATGGATCCAACACAAAGTCTAGATGACAATGCTTTCTTCTTATTTGATCAAATTTGCAAAATCACAATAGGAACACAAAGTTTCACTTTTTCTCTTCACTTCGATAGAGTTTTGGCATATAGATTAAAGATTCTAGATATGAATTAAAAAAACATACCTCATATATATATGAGAGGTGCATTGAAAAAGACTAGGAAAAACTAGGACTAATTCAAAGAAGAGTCCTAATTGACTTTGAACTCGTGCATTGCCTAAGTGCAAAAACTAAATACAAAATGAAACTTGAGGTGTCAAAGTCTTATTCAAAAATGAATCTACAAATTTGAAACTATGAAAAATTATTAGTGTTAACTGACACTCCATTTCGATCCCACTTCATGAATTTCTCAAACTTTTGTAGAACTGCTTTCATCTATTCCTGATCAGGTCCTTTGGTGTGACTTGTGATGATCTTGACTCAGGTGATAGAATCTCCAAGGCTCATATAACATTTTATATTATTTTTCAGAAGAGAGGCTAGATCATCCAGTTTTACTTGGATATCTATCAAATTATCAATGGAAGATAATGAGAAAGCTTGTTTGTCGACCTCTTCAACAATTAGTAAATTGAATTCTATAACAATAGCATCCTCATGAAGGGTCTTGTGGTTTTCATTAAGGAAAGTGCAAGGAATATTTGATATCTTCTTGATGATGCCTTTCATTTTATCATTACATTCTTTCTGTGCTTTCCTCAAATCTTTGATAAGTAGCTCTATTGTGTTTATTTGATGTTCTAGTATTTCTCTTTGCTCAATGTACATATCCCTTGAAGGGAGCACTCTATTGTCAACTAGAACATTCAATTGGAAATCCTCTAACTTCAACCAAGAGTAAAATTACTTATCATATGATTCCAATTCATTTGAAAATAAATTCAAATTTTTATCAATTTCAACTTTTACTTCCTCCAATTTGTTCAGAAGAGTAACTACTGAACATAGAAGATGATTTCCTTGGCTCAACAATCTATCCATCCATTCACCAATTATTTTCCCATGAGAATTGGCTTATTCAGCTTGTTTAAGAATTCTCATCCACTGAACAAGTGACCGAATCAACTACCTTTAATGATTTGGTAATCTTGATCAAGACTTCTATGAGTTGATCAACTTTTTTCTTCAAGCTATCTTTCTTAACCTTCTCTTCATTGAACATTGCCACAAAATAATGGAAATAAGTTTGAGCATCTTTAACTATACCTTCATGTGCTTGTTTTCCCAAATCAATCCTTTGGATGACATAATAAGTAGGCTATACTTCATCTAAGTCTGTGTCCAGGGGTGAAATTGGCATTTCTACATACTTGTTCTTTGATTGGTCTATTCTCAATCTAGATAAAGTCTTGGCCTTCTTTGTGATCTTGGGGTTAAAAAAAGAACCAATTGAATAAAATCAAATTCATCTGGAGAGATGGATAGCTTTTTCCTCGTGGGAGTGTTAGACACTAGCTAGGGTGGAAAAGGTGCATCATCATCCAATCCAGTAGTCAACACTTATGTTGCCAACTCCTGACTAAACACTTGTAGTAACAATTGATGGGGTAGAGGTGACAATGGAAAGTAGATTTAGAGAAATGAAAACCTTAGGAGGAACTTGGGTTTCTGACATGAAATCATCAAAGTCTTCCAACATGGAAGAAGTAACCTCAAACAAATTAGGAAGAAATACAATATCAATATTTTCATGAGGTGTATGAAGGGAAGATTCACTTGTGGAAGTGGAAGGAATAATATGAATTTTAGGAGCTTGCGATGAAAATGAAATAGTGGAACGAACCTAAATTAATAGTATTAGTAATTGAGATTGAAGTAGTACCTATGAAATCACATGATGTAGGAGGAATACCTTCTTGTGTTTCTTAAGACTGTGAAGTACCATCCTCATCAAATTCTCCTTCCTCTTGTTCCTCCTTATTTTCTAGTTTATATTCTTCTTGTTGTTCAACTTCATTTTCTTCTTCTTCTCCTTCAATCTCATCATGAGCTTGAGTCTCTTGATTTGAAGACTCACCTTGGCTCTTACCCTTTTTGATAGTGAATATGAGTTTTGGACATTTAGGAACCATAGGATCTTGTTTGTTCTTGGTCCTTCATTTAGAAATCTTTCCTTTAGGCCCAATAGTATCATCCTCAAATGATTCGGTCTAGAAAGGCTTCAGCTAAACACCATGCAGATTTAACCTGTAATATCCCAATTATATTTTTATTTTATTTTTAGGCCAATAACAATCATCAACAACAAATAACTCGTTAATGTTAAAAAGCATAAACTAAAAACTTGCTAAAGATTGCAGCCCTTCCACTTTCTGATCACCAAGTGCCCAATATGGGAGGGTGAGAGCATATGGTGAATAGGGGATCGTTAGATCTCAAACTGCTGAAAGATGAAATGAAATACAATACTGGGCAGCAACCCAACCCCTTCCGCTTATCTAGCGGGAATGCAAGAAACTTGGCGGTGAACCAGCCAAGAGAAACACACAAGGCACAAATCACTCGACCACAATATTTCAGCGGGAGGACTGAAATTACAAAACAAACTCAACTCAACCACTTATGCAATGGGAGGACCATTACAATCAGACATCACTTGACCACTTATGCAGTGGGAGGATTGAATTACAATTTACTTGAAAATAGGCTGCAAGCCAACCTCTTCCACTTTTTCAGTAGGGTGAGATTTACAAGGCAGAATTGGTTAGTGGTACTAGTACTTAACCTTACAATAATCAAGATAATGTGAGAAGAGAGTAATGTTGAACATCCATTTAAGAACATTAAATTTTTTCTATCAAAAATCTGCAGGCTGGAATTGCAAAACCAATAGCCTGTGGATTCACTAAAATGCTCATAACTCTCTCATTACTCACCAATTCACCCAAAATCTGTTCTAAACAATTTCTATACCTGCCACAATGAGAACAAACCCAAGGAAAGCCATCAAAACACCCATATTTATTTTGCATGCTTCCCAATGCATTAACTAAACCCCACACTTAACCTGGGAAGTTTGATTTTTAATATAAAAATCCACACTCAATATAAGATGCTAAAAACTTACAATATGCATTACTAGTGGTAGGAAGGAAGGATGAGCCGAAACCTAGAATGATGGAATCGCCTGGCCAAGAGGTGCGAGCAAAATACACTTTCAGTAGTCCCGCGACTAGCAACTAGAAAACACTCCAATCTCAATCAAAACACTCCACAATCTACAACTCACTCACCAAAAACACAGGGAATACATGAACACAACTAGGTACTATCTTGCAAGTATGAAACTAAGACTTAGCTAGGAAGCCACACTTCGAAGCTTAGATTTTTTCAATCACCAATTCGGCAGCATAAAGATGCAAATTCATTTGATACCAAATGAGAGGCCAAGCACTTGTATTTATAGATTTTTCCCTCTGAAATTCAAATGCAAAAACCATTGAAATTCAATTTCATTTCATGTCATAGCCTCCCCTAGACATGGCGTTAATTTTCCCAAACTCCCTAGGCAAAGTTAGAACTTTTTCCTAGGTGACAACTTTGTGAAATAAAATAATATAAACATGAAATATTTCATCTTTCTCAATGCCACCTTTTTAATGCCACTGACTTAGGAAAATAACAATATTGTTGGCAGATAGATATTCCTCCTAAGTTGCCCCATAACATAATTAATCAGTAATAAAAATAATTAAATATCAAACCTTAGAATAAGGAATTAATATTTAATTAAATAACTTATAACTCCAATACTAATTAATACCAAAATCAAGGATGAAGTTGTGCGATGAAGACCACTGAACTGTGCTGAGTTGGGACCCTGTCCGAGACTACTAAAAAAAGAAATGCTCAACATAGCCACTTACTAAAAATAGTAAGTCAAGAAATACTTCTCTGAAAAAATATAATCTTCGCACCTAGAGAAAGAGCTTGGAAAGCTCAGCAGAACTGTGTCAACCAAACAACCAAACCCTAACTTACTAAAAATAGTAAGTTCTAACTTCACCAAAGAATCAAATGCATGTTATGCCACCCTAGAGTTCATGGAAAACCCAAAAGGAAACCATAAGTAGAACTGAAGAATTCCCTCCTGACAAACCCTAAAAAGCTCATGTAGAACTCCACAAAAGTTGGAAACCCTAATTCTCCTTTCCAAATAGCCTATAGGTCTCTGGAATAGGCCAATGGACCATTAAATGCACATCATTGAGAAGGGGACATTACAATCCGCCCTTCCCAAAATTGCTTGCCCTCAAGCAATGCCATCACAACTCTCAAAATTTTTAAACTGATCCGTACCAAAGCAAGTACAATCTCAGGGTCCCGTGCTCATCTTAAGAAGAACCCACCATGCCAATTTTGCACCACTCTGATCACATCAGTGAAAACATCACGCCCAAATTGCACTAAACTCCCTTGTAACTCCAAAATCTTACCATCCATGATACTGAAACTAAAAAACCTTGAAGGACTTAAAGTAATATCATGCAGCATCACATGCCCATAAAGTTCTGAGTAATCAATATCAATAAGGCCACTGTCTATCACAACCCTGGGAAATAAGAAATAAATCCTACTCAACTCATGATCAAACTCCACAACATATCTTCCCAAGGTGTCAAGCAGAGCCATGACTGTAAATGTGACTTCTCCAAATCTCTCTGCAAAGATGAAAACAATCCTTTGCAAGAGTTCAACAACCTCATCCCCATAACTCCGCATGAATCTACTAGGCCTCAATTGAATTATTCTGATACAACCATGGATACTTTTGAAATCTCTTATAGTTCCTACTTCAAGCACCCCAGAATGATGAACCATAGATAGCAAAGGTTCGTTGTCCCAATCATAAGTGGAAGAGAGGGCATAAGAATAACCACTAGTTAGAGCTTGAACACTTCCCATACATAGATACTGATAGCCCCAACTCATTATACCTCTCATCTGAGACCATAAACCCATTTTGTCAAGAGATTGTGAAGTCTGAAAAAGAGTAAACCAACAACCTACCAAGTCTAAAATGATTGACTTGAGATCTGATTTCAGGGAAATCAGCATCCAAGAAGATGAACAACTACTGCAACATAGGAAATCATCATCCAAAACAACACATCTGCTCATGTTCAAGGCTGGAAAAATATTCTCTACTGACTCCAACTCCACATGGAACCATACTTTGCTTAGAATATCTTCCCAATCCACTAGTTGATGAGCAAAAGGAACCATCAAATGGTTGGTAAAGAAGGGAACAACACCATCAAGTCTGAAAATTTGTTCCTTATCCCTCCAAAGATCCTTCTTTCCACATGTAATAAGCTCCATCAGACCATGTTGATGATCTTGAGCCTGGACACCCAACTGATAGTGATCTTCAACATACTGAAAAGAAAACTCCAAACATCCCCAAGTGCTAGTAAGAACCAAGAACATACTTAAGAAATTGATGCCTCCTCTAGCAACCCCTTGAAGCCTAACCATGAAAGCTTCAACAACATTGGAGTATGGAACAAGTGTTGACTTCAAATCCGACTCCCAAAATGGACTAGTATGAGCCTTATTATTATTCAACCCAAGAAATGGGTTATTAAGCATGCAATCACCACGTTTTGGTCCATTCTCCCCTACTTTGTGAGTAACAAATCTAGAATCTTCACTCCTTGCTGCTGCAATGAAACCTTGGATGACTTCTAAACTGTGTTTAGACAACATCTTGATGCCAAAGATGTTGAAATCATCCAGCACAAGGAGAGGGTTTTCAAGAACTTGGAAGCCATCCCTTTCTTCTTGCTCACTTCCATCTTGCTGATCCAAATCTGCACATGCAACCTTTGTTTTTCTTGTGAAGCTCTCAAGATCAAACTCTTCTTGAAGACTATCAAGCTCACCAATAACTTGCTTGATTTCTTTAGATATTTATGCATTCTCTTGCTCCCTGAAAAGTTTTAAATCAGCAAATTAGTCTTCTAACTCCATTAGAGCCAATTGAGTATTTCCTAACATGTCCTTTGTTGACTCAACCTCAAGAGTAAGCTCTTCAACTTTCCTCTCTTCCCCTTGGAATGCACTAGTGGTCTTCCTTGCAAGTTCAAAGGCATAATCTCGATCTTTAATCAAGTGTATGTAATCTGATTTCAATATTTCCAAAGAGTCTTTGATAAGTTGCAGATTAGGGAGAGTAACTTCATTGTTAACCCCTTTCTATCTCTCATCCATTTGAGCCTTTTAATAGAGTTCTTCAATCAAACTATGTCTATGATCAAATTGAGATAGAGCTTGCATTTCTTTTTTAACAGACACCTTGAATTGACCATCCCACTCATAAGAATGCAGAGATGGTGTACTGCTGATAGGCAACAAGAAAAAATCAGAACTTTGTTTCTTGCAAACGTGGCCCCCATAGCTGCTCCAAGACTCTCGTCTAACTCCACCAACTAGCTGCAATTTCTCAATATCATGAAGAGGATCAGATTCTACTAAATCTTCAACTTTTTTCTTACTACCAGCTTCATGAATGGGTGAATCAAATTTACATTTTAGAACCTCTTTAAACTTCCCATCATCAAATACCATATGGTCCTCTAACTCTACAACACAATCTTCTTTTTGAGCTTCATCGGGATCAAAGGGCAATTCATCCTTGTAATGTCCCCACTTTGAAATAGAATTTAATAATAAAATTAAAACATTAAAAATTAAATTAAAATATAAAATAATATATTTAAATATGATTAATTAAAAATTAATTAAGTTAATGAAAAGTCAAAAGACATGAAAGGAAAATTTGTGACTCCCTCAACAATGAGATATAAAAGGGAGAAGAAAACCTCATTTTAGAGGGGGGTATAATTTGGAAATGAGAAGTGCAGATGTAATTTAAATAATAAGTGCAGATTTGATTATGAAAGGTTGTGTCCCTTTCAAAGGGTAGAAATAATGAAGAGTTGCACTCTTTCAAAGGGTTTTAATGGTGAAAGGGTATGTCTCTTGCCAAAGGGCATACATGGTGAAGAGGTGTGACCTCTCCCTCAAATTGAGAGATATAAAGGGAAGGAATCAAAAGCATCTAGTGACATCACCATTGATTAGATCAAATCAGAATTGTTATCAAGTTACAGGCAGCAACATTTGTGTTCTTGGTGGTATGCATGGGATGTGCTTAATACGTATGCTTAATATATGAAGCTTGGTAATGTTATTATGCAGAATTTAATAATACTATTAATATAGACTACTATAAGATGACAAACATATTTAATTTCATTGTTGTGGCAGACTAGATCTAACACAGATCTGTCTACTTTACAACCACAATAGGTAGAAGTGGTGTTAATAATTTATATAGTAGGTAATTACCAAATATATTGGTAATATAATTATATATATATATATATATATATTCAAATTAGAATAAGGATAATAGATTTATATATGATAATGATGTTATCAAGAATTATATTGGCTTGATATATATATATATATATATATATATATATATACTTAATTATATTTTCTTAGATTATTTATATATGCTTGTCTTATCTCGTAATCAATCAAAGGAATGAATGGAGGAAGTATGTTAGGGAATTGCAGTTTACCGGTTCTGCCAAGCTAAGTAGGCCACCCCAAGGGATGGAATTGTCATAGTGGGACATTCCTGCCTCTTGTGGGCCAAGAGGTGAGTTGTCATAGTGGGACGCTACGTGCTCTTGGGCTTAGTTGGGTTGAGCAGTTTATAGGCACCCTCTCAAGGCTTTCCTACCAAACTAAATTATGATTGGTTATAGGTAGAAAGACATGTTTATCATTCTTTGCAATATAGGTGCTATTAATCCATGTATTTATTCGTCAATTCGTAAGTTTATTCAATGAATAGATTAAGTCACTCTCATAAATTGAAAAAATGATAAACTATATTATGGAATTACTAATTTAGGACAAAATTCAGGTAATCGCTAGTTGGGGACATTACAATCCCACATAGGTTCCTTGTCATTGCTAGGTGCCATCGTACCCAGATCCCAAGTGCTAAAGGGTTGAATACTTTGTTTAGTTAAAATGTGCTCACCATAGCTCCAAGTATCATCCAACTTAGATCTTGAATCTTCTCTTAATTTACACACCTTGCTATTCTCACCAAGAGAAATGCTAGAAACAAGTGAGGTTTCATCTTCCCACTCAAACAGTGGATTGTCATATGTTTTCACTTTACCCATCTCAAACAATGGGTTATCAACGATCTGAAAAGTATTTCCTTTCTCCAACTTAGACCAACAATCTTGCTGTCCTAAATCTGAAAATTCCAATTTAGGACATTGCTCAAAGACTTTCAGAATTTGGTCAAGCTCAATCTTAAAACTATGAGTCTCAACCCCAGAATTTGGTCAAGCTCATTCTTCAAACTACGAGTATCATAAAAATCATACAAGTGTTTAGTGACTAAAATTTAGCTATGTCCCTACGACCCATAAATGCAGTCAAGGTCTTATTGATTTTATTCAACAAAAATAACAAACTAGTTTTTGCAGTGTACTACATGGAAAGTTTGTCCATTGACATTAAAAATTATCATAATGGAAAAGATAACATATATTTTGGTAGCTCCTCCTTTGCATGTTCCTCTTGACAACTAGTGACAGGAATTTTTGTTCACACAAATGCAACCACTTGGATTAAATTCCATTAAAAAATAACACCAATATCATTTTACCCTTTTCAATCATATTAATAATCCTTTATTTTACATGGTTAATCAATTGAAAAGTAGAAAATTAAGATAAAATTAAGGAATAATTTTAAATGTGAAAAGGGGTTTTGTAGAGGCAAAGATATAGATAATTTTCTGGCTCATCAGACTTTAACACCTTTGCCAACCTACATTGACTTTGAGGGTCATTTTATATAGGTAAAACCACTACATTTTGCCTCCAAATCCATCTTTGAATATCTATTGAACTTTATTCTTTTTTTCTATCACTTTCTCTGACATTTTACAACACCATTTCTTGTTTTCCTCTCACTCACAACACTTTGTCTACACCATTATCACACCATTATTGTTGCTATAGTGACATCTTGATATTGCATTCTTATCACTTGAAGATCACATTCACTTCAAAGTTGGTTGCCTCTTTTGTGCACTTGCAAGCTATTGGTCTCTCACGCTTGAGGTTGGTAATTTCTTTGAGATTGTTGAACATATTGTCTTTATTTTGATAGCATATCATTCTTCTATTTATTTATATGGTCTTTAATCCATATCTTGTCTAAGGTTGGACATGGAGGTGGGACCAGTGAAATGAGGGTTTGACCGAGGAAAAATCCTATACAACTACCCAA
This sequence comes from Cryptomeria japonica, assembly GCF_030272615.1. Lineage (NCBI taxonomy): Eukaryota > Viridiplantae > Streptophyta > Pinopsida > Cupressales > Cupressaceae > Cryptomeria > Cryptomeria japonica. The sequence continues at coordinate 407,767,278 of NC_081405.1, read as the reverse complement.
CCTTTCTCTTTGGTCTTACATGTGTAGTACAAGTGAAGGAGCTACTTGGAGAAAGTATGTGAGCTTATTTGGACTTTGTTGTGATATCTCTGTTGGAATCCAATAACACTGAGATGGGGGGGGTGCTAAATCAGTGTTATACCAGATGAATTAATTTTAGCCTTATTAAAACATGCATACACCAACTGGTATACCGGTACATATAGAATTGAAAGAAGTAAAGCAAGCAATAAGCCAATCACATAAATGAGAATCATAACACACATAATTATACATGGAAAACCTCAAAGAGGAAAAGCCACAGTGGGATTTGTGACCCACAATATCAATCCACTGGCCATATGAAGAGATATTACAAAATATAAGGGGCATGCACTTGCAGGAAGGCTTACAACTTGGAGAAAAATGCTCAATCACAAATATAGCCTCACTGACTACATATACATCTAAACTACAATCCAGAGAAGTGTTGAACTACTAAGATAACATCTTCTATGCTAGAATACAGTTCCGTTTTAAGCTCTGTCTGTTCTAGTCTAAAATCCTAAACCCTTTACCGAAATAACCCTTACATAAATATCCTCACATACATAATCTCTCTGATATATTTCACATTATATCACGTTCGTATATCCATCACCATATCTATATCAAAATGATCTAATCCTATGTATCCTATACAACTTATCATGCCTTATGTCAGCTTACAAAGATAATTACAATATCAAATTACATGTCAGCTAGATAACATAAATGCATGAATATAAAAAACAATTGCCGATGCCAGATCCAAGAGATGTTAGCCTCCAGTACCGATAGCCATATTCTAAACCATGTCAACCTGCATTGTTGGTAACCAAAGAAATCCTTCTGTCCTGTCGATGTCGGTGTCGGTGCCAGTGTAGTGTCTTTGAAGTGCCTACCGGTACACAACTAAACATAACAAAATACCATGTTTCCATCAATGAAAACATAGTGAAACCAACCAATTGAGTGTAAATTTCCAACAATCTCCCCCTTTGGCATTGATGGAAACACTCATGTGAAAAATGGTCAAGGTTTCATTTACCGGTTCCACCCTGCCTGCTCCCCTGAGCTGAATATTCATTAACGCAAAATACTCCATACTCCCATATCTCCATATCTCCCCCTAATGTATATAACTCCTTCTATTCTTTTTCACATCCATATCACTCCCCCTTTGACATAAATGCCATCAAAATTCTAAAAAGAATGTCAAAGATAAAAAAAAGTTGTACAATGAATATCCCAAAAATATCTTACCAAAGCTTAACAAGTTTTAAAATTCTGGATAAGCCTTCTCCAATAGCTCAAGATAAGTATCCCAACCAGCTTTGAAAGTGTCGGACATAGATACAAGTCCATTTAATATATGTGAAAATGAATCTTTCTCACTTACCTCTGTCGGTGTGAGCTTTCCAACCATATCCATACATTCTTTCTTATGTACACTGAGTGAATCCAACCAGGGACTCACCAAGCCTCTCAGAATTCTGGCTCTTCTTATAATTTTGTCTCTTTCCTTCTCAAGAACAACAATTTGGGCTTCCAAAATCAAAATTTGACCATCAATGGATGTAGTCAATGAAGTCAATCCATCAAAATAATTAGCTATATTTGCAATTTTCTCCTGAAATTCTTTTATCTTCTTATCCACATTAACTGTAAGTATATATGTGTTACAAAATACCCTATAAATATTTGTACGCTACTTCAAAGAATTATCTATTAGTTTCAGCTTTTTATCAATCTTCTTCTTCTCAGATTCAATCACCTGATCAAATGCAGCTCTTTTAGCCTGAGTGAACCTCTCCAGTGCTTTCCGATTTCAAATCTATTGTAAGGATTGGAAATCCTTTGAAATGTTGTCTTAAGCTTTCCAGATAGGCTTGCTTCATTGTCAATCTTACACTCTGGGACTAGTCTATGTAAAACAGTGATTGATTGATCAATAATCCCTTTATCTATAGATCCCTCCTTCATTAATGTTTGTGCTGCCATCATCCCGAGTTCAATAAGACTCATCTTAGTTATGTTTTTCTTTACAACCTGCGAGGTGTCAATTGACAACAATGATGGACTAACTACCAATTCTCTACTAGTTTCCCCTTTCTTCTCCTCTGATGATTTGTCCTTTATAGCTTCCTCACTTGCACCGGTGGCTTCGCCACTTGGTGCAGTCTCTGTAACTATCGATTCCTTTGTAGGAATTGTAACCTCAACCTGTACATTTGTATCTGGAGGACTGTTATCCTCAATATTAGTATCTTGTACATCATCAACCTTTTCACTCTCTATATTAGTTAGTATCTCAACATCTGTCTGTACATTTGTATCTACCAGGGGCTTGATTTTCACTATCTTAATGTTTTTCAAAACTGAGGGTGAAGTACCCATAATCCCCTTTCCTTTTCCTTCAATCGGGGTGTTTGCAATGTTTGTCTTTGATTCTGGTGAAGTAAAGAAACCTCTATTCTCTCCAAAGAACTTAACCCATGTGTTTTGAGTCTCCTTTATTATTTCATTTACCCTTCCTAGCATCAGACTGGTTATTATATGTTTTCTATTAAATACTTTTCTATCTTCCACCTCAAGCGTCCTTTCCATTTTCTCTAGAGCAATAGTGATACAAACAGATAACAACTCTTGAATTTTAATATGCATGTCTTCCTGCATTGCTGATAGTCTTCTAGCATCTAACATATTATATAATTTTGGTGGTATTTGGTTTTCAATTTCTATTAAGGCTTTCTTATAAATATCCAAATATAATAATATTGCTTCCTCTACCTCTCTTTGTTCATCATCCTCTAAGTGTTCTTAATAAAAAATGCACATTCTTTAATAGGCCATCCCTAGTGATTTCATCTACTAACTTTGCACAAGTTTTTGGTGGAATGATAGTCACATTACTAGATTGAATTGCCAAATCGATGTCATTCTTCTTCTTCCTTCTTGTAGTACCAGATGGAGCTGAAGTGGTTACTTTTGGTGCTTGTGGTTTTTGAATGTAACCTTCCTAACTGGTTGCTTTTTAGCCTCTACCTTTATTTCCTTTGTTTTCTTCCTTATAACCCTCTTGAATGCCAAGGGTGTGTCATCCTCATATTCAGACTCTGCTGTAACAGGTTCAATGTGTACTTTTGGATTCTTCCTCTTCCTACCTTTCTCTGGGACAACATCAATTAATGCTTTAATGCCCTGTAATACCTTCTCAACAAATTTGCCAACATTTCCTTCCTACTCCTCTCTCTTCTTCCAGTTGAGCTCTGTTTCAACCTCTTGTGATTTTTGTTTAGCAGTACCACAAGGATTCTCTACCTCATCAATAGGGGCATCAATCAACATTTTTGCATAAGCTTCAAGGATTTGTGCATCCACTTCGTAGCCCATTTCCTCAATCCAAATCTTCTGGGGCTTAACCGCTTCTATAAGTGTTTCATCCTTCTTCACATGAAGCATATGTCAGTTGAATTTTTTTCAATAATATGCTTAGGAACCCTTTCCCTAGACTTCATATATTTCTGAACCTCTTAAAATATCCCCATACTTTATCATCTCTCTGACTGCCTAAAGTAGCAATTGACTATTTCAATTATCTCCCTACTAGGATATCAAATGCCCATTGCCTCTTCCCAAAACTGGGTGTTTCATTCATGAAAAATAACATTAAGAAGACAATTAAGTTGCCATATCGGATGGTTCATTTCTTTTCTCCCTTAATCTTTCCTAGGTTTATTAATAGTTCATCTAACATCCAACTGCCTAGATCCAATTTCTCATTTTTTCTCATCATTTTATATGCTGCGAAAATACAAGAACTAGAAACAAAGTTCAGTCAATTTGACTGAGTTACCTTATATTCGATGATCATGCTCTCGAATCTAATGTTCATATTAGTAATAGTACTTATTCTCATAGATCTCTTGTCAGATGTCGCGTCGGTGATTTTATTCATGTAATTATTCAAAACCTTGTTGTTTGGACATTGCCCAACCTATGGCAAACCAATGATTGCCCTAATGGCTTCCTTGGTGATCTTGTAAGGTCTATCCAACTAGATAAACTCCCCATGTACTCTGCTCAAAACATACCTAATTATCTCATCCTCAAATTCCAGGTTGTCCAGAATGCTGGTAAACCCTAATTCTTCAATGTGCTTGTATGTCGGTTTGATCTTTCTAGATTCTCCCTTCAGATCACTCATGTACATGCCCTTTATTTCAGATGTTCCCAAGTCCTCAATGTGACAATGCATGTATGCCCTAACATCTTCAACATAGACAACTCCCTTCAAAACATGGGAAAATGCTCCAACCAAATCTTCCAGGGTAGCCACATGCGGATACTACTAGAAAATTGGTCTGGGGCTATCCTTGACCTCTACTACAGTCGGATTTGAAACAAATATAGGAATAGATGATGATCCTGCTTCCATGTTTAAGGATAAATACATGTTGATCACTGTGTGTGTGTGTGTGTGTGTGTGTGTGTGTGTGTGTGTGTGAAAAGCGGACCTATATCTGTATCTATATTTGAATACACAACACTTCAATTAAGTCATTAGATGCATGGTTAGTAAATGAGTCAACAATAATGAATAATAAACCATTACTAAGTGACCTATTTCCTTCTAGTAGATGTGAGTTTAGTCTTGCTCTCAAATTTTATGTGCAATACCAGTGACTAGATGACACCTAAATGAAGGATTTAATCTATATGAGCATGAATTTGAGATAAATGAATGCAAGATTTAAGCTAGATATGCAACGTTAATCTAACATGATTTAAGCAATATTAAGCTAGATGATTTAATAAAGATGCAATAACTAATATATAAATATTTTCAATATGAAATTTTATTGAATCTAGAGAAAAAACAACATAATAACAATATATTCTCCAGGATCCTTGAATGAGAGATGAGAGCTTGAATTTATACAAAAATTAGAAAGAAACCAATGACTGAGATCAAATGATGATGAGTGGTCAAGATTTTCCAAGAAGAAGCACAATCCAGGTGAATTGGTGTGATTGGTTGCTTTTCTCAGTTTTAAAGGAAATTGAACTAAAATTAATATAAAATAAAAAAAAACTGATTTATTCTCTATTTCATTCAATTTTGAGTTTTAATTGTTTTAATTGCTCTCTTTGAGATATTTTTTTAATTTTTAATTTGATTTTCAAGATTATCTCCATTTGATTTCTTTTCTCAAATTTTTAATTCTTTTTTCCAATTAATTTCCTTTTTTTGATGATTTAATGGAAAATTGATTTATTTAATTAAATATGCTAGGATATTTAATAAAATAAATAGGATAGTTGTTTAAAAATTATTTACTTGAAATGAACAATTAATTAAATAAATATTTAATTAATTCAGAGTGATTAATTTGCCATGTGAAATTTGATGATTTTAAGAAATTAATTGTGTGCTCAAGATTAATTTTGATTGCCTTTGGTTAGGACCTTGGTGATGTTGTTGAGATTAGGGGGGTCTATGGTTTAGATGACCATTTTTAGGGTATTACATTTTCCCCTCTTTGAATTAATGTGCGAGCAACACGTTGGTTCAAGGAATAGTTGATGTCTAGGAGATACCAGTTCTGAACTTGATTGATCACAAACCAAATGAAGAGTGAGGTATTCAGTTTGTTTTGAAGTGATGAAACTGAATAGAGTTGATTAAAGAAAAACCAAACCTGAACTTGATTGAACTAGGACTGATGAAGAGAAAAGATACCAAACTTGAACTTGATGGATCAAGAAGCGAATCTTACTAATCTAGAACTTGATTGAACTAGACACAGTGAGTGGAGAGAAAAACTGGTCTTGAACTTGATGGATCAAGACATGATGAGCGAAGATAAACTGTCCATCTTGATTTGATGCGATGAAACTGAACACCTCCTTAGATTGAGCGTGTTATCAAAGATACTCTTTAAACCTTTGATTGAGCTTAAACGAATAATCAACTTGATGAAAAGCGATGAAACTGATTATCATTAAGAGACTGATTCAGACGAAGACAATATCAACTTGATATGAAGCGATGAAATTGATATGCCTCTAGAGATTGATTTGATGAAGCTTAGCTGCTCGACTTGTAACAAAGATTTGAAAAAAAAATCTTGACTTTTGATGATGATGTCATGAGTATGCCCCCTCGGGACCAAAATCAAAAGATAGATAGGGTTGTGTAGTGATTTGAAGAAACTATTTTGAGTGATGGTAAGTTATTTGAGCACAAAGATTAATGTTGAAGATTAAAATCAGAGTTAATTTGAGAATTAAGTTGAGATTTAGCATTTATTAATGAGAAATTGAGTGCAAATTGAAGAAGAGAATGAGCAGTTGATGAAAGTGCTAAGTGATCTTAGTTGTGCAAAATTGACTAGGAGGATGATCTCGGATTTCAAATTTGATCCCAAAAATGGAATCAGGACCATCGATTTAGCTTAGGGTACAATTTTGACGTCTATCAGAGCAAGTTGAAAAATTAGGGTTTTGGCTATATAAGGGGTCCATGTGTCATTTTCAAATCATTTCCACCTCTCCAAGTTTGAAATTTTAAAAGCCCTCCATGAAGAAAAATGACCATTCTGATCCAAGAGCACCATTTTCAGCGCCAGAGATGTCACAATGGACCATGAAACTATGACCTGACGGTAAGTGATCGATCTTAAGCCTGTTTGATTTCTTAAATTTCAAATTTCAAATTTTTTTTTGTTGCATTTTAAAGTCATTTAAAGTCACGTGCCATGGTTTATCATGTGAGATAAGACCATTTCTCATATGATAAACTATCACCTTAGTGTTTTATCGTATGTGCATATAGGGTTTGTCATTCGGTGTTGTCCCATGTCTCATACGAACTTGTTCTTGAGTGCCCATTTTGTCGTGCGATGTATAATATTTTTTTGTATCGTGATAGTTTGTCGTGCTATGTATAATCCTGATTTGTACAAAATTCTCCCCTTCTATAAAAACTCGTATGAAAAACAACAAGCATTTTTTAGGGTCAAAACATCAATTTTGGACTTTGCATTTGGTATATTTGGCTTCGCAAGCATGTTTAGCATATTTGTGGCGCAATTTGGATCACATGCTGATAGTGTTTATGTTTGATTTTGTAGATTTGGTTGCCAGATATCTTGTTTTGATGTGTTTATTCTCCTACGATTGGATTAGTTTGTAGTTTATCAGATGCAAATAGGGGACACATTGAGTTGTACGAGTTTGGATACCTTCTTCAGATGCCGGATATCCATGTAAATCATGAGATGTTGACTGCATTAGTAGAGCAGTTTCATTCAAAGCATGATACTTTCCATTTACCTATAGGAGAGATGACGATCACACCTAAGGATGTCTACCGGATTCGCAGGATTCTGTTTGTTGGTGACAAGGTTGATTATGATTCTTCTCAGTGGCCAAGTATCTTAGCTTTGAGATGGATATTCCACGATGAGACTATCCTTGAGTGGGCCATCACATGGGATGTTTTGATGACTAGGTATAGTGAGTAGTTTTCGCTGGCATGCATGTTAGTAGGTATCATTGGGTGTTTCGTTATGCTAGACAGGGGACAACAAGGTTTTCTATGTGGCTGGGCTAGGATGCTCGAGAGACTATTGACTCATCTTGAGAGATTAGGGTGGGGATTTTTTTTGTTAGCCCATATGTATCATGAGATGCATGAGGTTGCATATAGGGATGGGAAGAGTATGGTAGTAGGAGTCTTAGTTTTGCAGATATGGGCATGGGAGAACATCCCAGTATGCAAGCCGATAGTAGATGATGCTAGAGAGCCACACCACCCTATTGTATATTGTTATTCAAGTTATGTCACTCAGCCCCATCTGGGCAAGACAGATTACTAGAGGAGACAACTCGATGATTTTATTGCGGTAGTGTGGAGACCGTATAGGGGTCTGGAGCTATGGGATGATTGAAGAGGGTAGAGGAAGGATATGTTTATGACTCGTCCTCTTATTGGTAGGTCAGTGTCCATCATTGAGTGGGTTGTAGTTTCTAGGGTTATGAGGTAGTATGGCAGACCACATCATATATCTCATGAGTTTACAGCCTATGCCCGATATGGAGATGAGGAGAGATGCGGATGGGCTCCGAGGTTATCCTATGCACTAAGCATGCATGAGCTATTCAATGTACATTGACAATGATGGGATTATTTGGAGGATGATGCAGATGCAGGGGTATCGCCCCAATATAGGGATTGGTTCCAAAGACATCCATTTCCTAGATTCATAGATCCTATAGAGCATGTGCCTCTCATAGAGGAGGTCGAGGATGAGGCCCCAATACAAGCATAGGTACCAGGTTAGGTACAAGGATTGGGACAGGTGCACGGTCAAAGAGCGGATGCACCTAAGCAGGTAGGAGGTGATCCTGGGGCTAGTAGTAGCAGGATACCAGCTAGAGTGAGACGGCGACAAAGAGGGGAAGGTGGATCCCTAGGGGCTATTGGGGTTGAGGTTGGCAGTGCTAGGGCAGTAGAGGGTGGAGGGGAGGAGGAGAGAGAATCTCCTCGGTAGGTGAGACAATAAAGAGAAGAGGAGGGAGGCGGAGAGGGAGGTGAAGAGCCTGTGAGATAGCAAGGTGTTGGAGGGGGAGGTGGAGGGCTTGGGAGAGAGTAGGGGGCAGCGGATGTAGCACGATCTCTGAGGACTAGACTAGAAGGTTTGCAAACACAGTTGACAGTGGCACAAATACAGCTTGTAGAGCAGGACCAACAATTTGTTGAGGTCAGAGCAGAGCGAGATTCTCTCCAGCAAGAGGTTTTGCATTAGACAAGCTGGACAACTTATTATGTTGCCACATATAGTGTAGCAATCCCAGTGACATGATAGGTTGTTCCATATTCTCAGTATATGGCTCAATCTGAGAGAGGTAGGGCACCTACACAGGATGTTGGTCAGCAGGCACCACCTCCTCCACCTGGCGATGAGGTAGAGGCAGAGAGATAGATTTTGATATCTCCTAGATTTTGTTATATGTACCCCATTTTTGTAGCCTTATTTGATTATTGCTCTGATGATACATTGTATATGACTGTTGATATCAGTTGTACTCTGAGACTTTTGTGATGATATATATGAGCTCTTGATTTGATTTCATCATACTTGTGTTGATTGATTATGAGATGTCTTTCTATATGTAGTGCCCCTACCCTAGTCAGCTTTGTAAAACCGGTTTGACCTTGGTTGACTTTTTTTATGTGGCATTCTTGAATGGTTGATTTACCGCGATGTAATGTTGTAGTCAGATATTATGATTATTGTGCGTACCTATTAATGTGCTTTTGCATCAATTCTTATGTAAGTTTAATTGTTTCACTGATTCTTGTTATTGATCTCAAGCTAACATCTTCATTAAATATATATATATATATATATATATATATATATATATATATATATATATATGTATGCTTGTGTGACTCTTGGTTGCGAGAGATTGCAGGTACAGTACCGCCGTGGTGAGAGGTTCGTCTTCACCTGGATTCACAGGGTTGAGTATACCTCTTTCGCCCTTAGAATTTGGGTTAGGTGGTCGTAAAACCCTCATTTACCCTAGTCATGCTCAAGTGAGCATCACCTATGGTCCGTTAGTTTCCTTTTTCGTTTGGGTTTGCGGGTCATGTATTTGGTTGGCTTTCTTGGTTTGCATGCCTTGCGAGTGTTAAAAATTGAGTATTTTGTCCTAAGTATTTAATTTGATTTAATGTGTTCATTTACACATTAGTAATTGAGGAATTAAAATAAATAGGTCCTTTTATGTGATTAATCATTAATTAAAAAGATCGTTGTATATATGTTGTAGCAAGTTTAATTTAATGGTTAATTTAAAATCGTGAATTTATTTAGTTTATGCATTTTGAAAAGGGAAGATTTAAAGTTATTCGAAATAGAAATAATTTAATCCCTGTTTGCTTTTTGAAATAGAAAGGTTAATTTTAATTATTTAAGAAAATCAATTTTTATTAGAAAAGAAAGTTTAATTTATATAGATATTTGATATAGTGTGAAAGATTGATTTTGGGAATTTAATTTAATTAAAATATTTTACCCTCATCAATATTGCAAAATATAAATGTTAGCTTTGTTAATATTGAGAAAATTAAAATTAAATGAGAGAGAAGCATTTTAATTTTAATTAGAAAAGCAAGTTAGATTATTTGAATAGTTGAAAAGAATGATTTTTCATTTCTTTTATTTAAAAAGTGTTTAAATTCAAAATTAGGAGATTAGGTCAAATATTATTCCATTTAACCTAGGTGGGAAAATATTTTTAGGGTTGTTGATTTTTTGGGGGGGAAAAATATTTTTGGATGGAGAAAATTGGGGATTTTGGGAAGGAAGGATTTCTACAGCTGCAGGTTGGGCTCTTCTTCAAAATCTTGCCAGAAATGCGAAGAGAGGTAGGATTCTTATTTTGTTTCCTTTGTTGTTTTCCTTTGAAGAAATTTCTTGATTGAATGGGGTTTGGGTTTTGAATCTGCGCATTTTAGTTTAAAGTTTAGAAATTTGGTGGATTCATTGTTTAAGAAATGATATTCTTTATGCCCGAAATTTGTAAGTTATTTGAGGAAATTTTGACTATTTTAGACCTGGTTATTCTAGAAAATTTTAATCCTTTGTTATCCATGGACATTCTGGAAACTGTTTGAAGTCTCTGTTTTGAGACTATGAATATTAAATCGAACTAGGGTTTGTTCCTTTTTTTGTAAATCTATTATTAAATGTATAATAAAATATCAAAAAATGAAATTTCCAAATAAAATTTTAAGGGTGGATTTTAGGGTTGCAGGGCCGAGGAGCCGAGGCTCAACCTGTGCCCCCTACCCTCTGCAAAGACCTATGACCCCATGGCACCCGTAGAAGTTTGCAACCCCATGGCGGCCGCAAAATTCTACGACCCCATTGCGGCCACAGAGACCTGTGACCCCATGGCAGTCGCAAAAGCCTGTGACCCCATGGCGGCCGCAGAGGTCTGTGTCCACCATGGTGGCCGCAGAGTCCCGCGCCCACATCATGGAGGCCACGGGTCTGCGTCCACCATCGTGGCAGCAACCTTTGCGACTAGGGCACAACCTCCACTCCCGTGGAGGGAGGTGGACCCCTCAGTTAGTTTTTTTTTATATATTTTTTTTATATTTTTTTTAAAGAAAAAAAATACAATCGCCTTTTTATGATGTGGGTTATATAAAAAAAGTTGCATATCACATTTTTAGTTGATCAATGATTATTTAATTATATTCTTGTGATTGTTATTTGGAAACTCATAATAATGTAATTATGTTATTATATGATGTTAATGAAATATAGTGAGTTAGCAAACCATAAATGTCATGTTTTTAGACAAGTAGACAGATAGAAAACAACTTAGATCTATTAGAATGCTGGATCGAATGTAACGTTTAAACAATATGGAAGTAGATGGTCATTTTTGTTTCCTGCATTTGCATGTTTAATTTTCTGTGTTCGCATTTGCCTAAGAAATGGCAAATATATAATTTTGAATTGTTGGACCCTGTCGTATGGATTGAATTGGGGTACCTGCTTTTGCCCTCTGTCTCGAGTTGACCATTGTTTGTGATGGTGTTATATCTAGACTTGTCCTTTATGCGGGTGTCGAATGTTGATTTGTGGTTGACGATAGCGGGTTAGGTCTCTAGTTAGAGTATTGTCAGGCAATGGACCTTTGTATTTGCTTTTAATATGTTCAATTGGGTCCGTTCCTATGTAGGGATCATTATGTTTTTATTGACCGAAGTGCTCGTTTGTATATTGGTTATGTTCACCTAAATGGCAAGATTGTAAATGGTGTGAACCCTATGTATTCTTAACTTATTTAATGATCAGAGGGGTCTTGCATTTGAGCAGACTCGGAGATGTAGCCCTTTAGGGGTGAACTCGGATATCAATTTGGTGTTATGTGATGCTTTTGTCCTTAGGTTTCATGATTAGTGTTAACATGTATGGATGACATTTTGTTAGAATGTATAAGTGGATCAGATGAGATTTATCATATATGCATGTATGCATTCGTCTCTTAAATGCAATAAATTGGGTCATAAAGGAATATATTGTGTTAATGTTAATGAAAATAAGTATGCATGAAAAGACCTCATTAGTAATGATGAAATTATAATGCGTTTTGGAACAAGATGTATGGCATGTGTTTGATGTAAATTTGAATGTAATGAATGGTTAAAAAACTATTGGATGAACTTGTCATATTACCTAAATTGTAATTCTAATGGATGAACTTCATTTGACTACCTACATTTTAACCTTAATCAATGAACTTCATCTTATTAGCTATATTTTAACTATAATGGATGAACTCATTTGGTTATTTACATTTTAACCTTAATCAATGAACTTAATCTTATTAGCAATATTTTAACTATAATGGATGAACTCAATTGATTATTTACATTTTAACCGTAACAAATGAATTTCATTTTAATGGCGATATTTTAACTATAATGGATGAACTCAATTGGTTATTTACATTTTAACCTTAATAAATGAACTTCATCTTATTAGCGATATTTTAACTATAATGTATGAACTCATTTGGTTATTTACATTTTAAACCTTAATAAATGAACTTCATCATATTAGCTATATATTAACTAAATTGGATGAACTCATTAAGTTAACTATATTTTAACTCTAATGGATGAACCTCCACATGTTATCTATGTTTTAACTTTAATGTGTAAATTTCCTCATGTTAGCCTCATCTTCAACCTTAATGGATGAACGTGTCGTATTATCTATAATTTTAATTTACTGAACAAATTATATCCATGTTTTAAGTAATAACATGTAATTAAGATATCCTGCTTAATTGGATCAGATGTCGCGAGTTGAGTTAGGTGTTAAGTTACGTAATCACGTTGGGAAACTCCTTAGGTTTGTTTAGTCTTTCGTTGTGTTATCAAAGATTCAGATAACTCCAATGAATCTTAATGTTGTGTTTTATTATTAAAAAAAATAATATTTGCACTCCATTGTGTGTTTTAGCTTTATCCCTTCAGGGTTTCCTGGCGGGGCATTACATTTGGTATCAGAGCCCATGTTGCAACACTGGGATCTCTAGTTTCGCTTGTGCCCTTGGTTGGTGTGAGGTGTATTGACCTTATGTTGTATGCTTGTCCTCCTTGTTGTGTGAGTGTGATTGAGCAGACCTTATCTGGTGTGTAACACGTGTGTTCACACCTTGTTTTCACCTTCTTGATGTGGGTGCTTTGGAACAATTATATGTGCTTTGTCTGCTTATTGAGGTCTTGGTCTACGATTTATGTTATTCTGAAAGAGAGTTGTATGTACATTCCTTTTGATTCATTGTACTCTTTTGACTAATCCATTTGGGTTGGTTAGTGTTGTCTTGAATCTAAAAGTATGAAATGTGCTTGTTTAAGGTTATGATCTAGCTTAGTGTTGTTCGCTTGAAGGACTAGTGTGGTAGATATTGAATGCTTTTATGTAGCAAATGAATGATTATCACTCTTCCTCCTCTCTCTCTCTCTAGAAATTAAAATGCTTGTTATAAGTATAATTATCCCTTATGTGAGTTTTCTTTTTGCAAGAGAAAGGTTGCAACTCCTTGAGCCCTTGTGTGAGCCTTATAACGCTTATGTGGTTTTAGATAATAAAAGGGCTTTGGTTTGAAAGTTCATATTGGTTATTAGGAGAAAATTGTATGTTTACGTTAAAGAATTCTCCATGTGTTTTGTAGGAGTAACATAATTAAATTTTATTTTAAGCAAGGTGCATTAATATGCGAATAGTTGAATTATGTGAAACTGCTTTGTTTGTAAAAGAAGTACCTAAAAGAGAACATGTTATAGTAGCTTCAAGAGTGTATTCATGTGCTCCATGAAAGATTGTTTTATGTCCTTCTTTAAACCGGTTTGATTGAGGATCTATTTTAGCAATGCTCCATTGAACTTGCTTTTGGATATATGTAGTTTCCTTATTATGTTTAGAAAGTACGAATGAAAAGCTTGTTCGATGTGTATGCATAAATGTGTATTATTTAGTTGATAGCTCCCCGCTTATCTTCTTACCGTACCTTGAATTTTCAATGATAGGTTGCAGATTTTTTTTTTATTATTATTTTTTTTGATATGTTTTGTTTGAACTAAGAATAGTGAGTGTTCTCAAGAGGTCTTGCATTATCGATAAGATTGCCTGTTTTGATATTTGTTGTTTGGAAAACTAGAACATTCTGTGCAACCATAATAATTGGAAATGTCATGTTAGGTTGTTTGGCATCCTCCTAAAATGGTAGCGAAATAAAAACCGTGCAATTAAAATGATAGACATAGTGATAAATTTTAGCTTGTAATGTGATCTTGTTGATCTTGTGTCTTTGTAGGAAATAGTTTGATTATCAAAATCTCTTTCCTTTCTCTTTGCCTAAATCATAAGATTTATAGAAATGCTACTAAGAATGCATTGATTTAAAAAGAATTTTTATAACACATATGAAATTGTGTGTCTTCTTTTGGGCTTCTTATGGAAAGATGAAAGTCTTGAGCTTCATAACGAAATTTGCATAGTTAGTAATGTGGTTGTGAATGCTTAATGAATTTAGAAAAGATATTGGACTAATGTTATTTCCTTATGTAATGGTGAATTGTTAAGAATTTCAGTACTTGTATCTAGAGTAAACTTTATTTAGTGATTCATGTGGAAAGCATAGGTAAAACCTTTCTTGAGTAGATGATAGCGTATTGAAAAGTACTCCCCGTAAATGTGACTAAACCAGTAATGGTGCTATTCCTTGTGTATTGTAAGAAACCCGTGCTTTCTATGTGTGCCCATGTGATGGTGAAGTAATCAACCATGGAGGATATGTTTGCTTATGAGTATGGGAAACCATACTATTTATGTGATGTTGCTTATTTGTTTCCTTACTAAGTGCCAACCCATGGGTTGTTGATAAGTCAGTATGTGAAGGAGTAGTATTAGGAGTCACCATTCCTTGAATAGTATGGAATGACGTAGGAGTAATGTCAACGTGAAGTGACTTTAGCTTCTCTATTTCGAGGAAAAATATAGTTATATATTGAAACTGTATTATAGGTGTACTCAATACTTTCCCTTATGATGAACCGATTCATAAGGTTCATGTGTGTCAGCCTATTCCTATCCTTTATTTGAGCACATTGATGTCAGTTCTTGAGCATATTGATGGGTTTTATTGGAGGATCTTTTGCCTTGTCTTCATGAAAGGTATGTTATTTTTCACGTGAGCTGCCAATTGACTAGCATTGGTAGACTTGTGGGTAGACCTTAGCCATGTATACCTCTGGCTTACGACGAGTATCCTGAGAGGTATGTCTCTATGCGGGGTGTGACTTGTGCATGCCCTTTTTCATGAGGCACACTGCCATGCGGGATACGCCCATTGTGTGCCCTTTCCGCTTGGAGTATTTCCATGCCATGCAGAGACACGATGCGGGATGTAGTAGACATTGCCATGTGGCCTACTGATAGGTTTAGGGTAGAGCCATGCCATGTGATGACGTGATGCAGGGTGATGTCGAGGTGCACACTACCATGCCATGCGGATGTGTGACTAGGCCACACCACATGATGAGCTACTATGATAGCTAGACGATTCTTCCTTCTTTCCTCGTTGGTGGCTAGATGCTAGTCACATAGTGATATTATGTGCACTTATAATATTTTTTATTTATTTCCTTGTGGGCCAGCAATTTATTTTATTTTGACCTTAAAGGTTTAACCACGATCTTGTGATCTTTTTCTTACTTGATTTGATGTTGCAATTCTAGAATTATTTTCTTGCCTTACTGTTGGAATTGATGATTATTATCTTTATTCTTATGTACTTTGGTGGCTAAATTGGTTTATCCTTGTTGTTTTTGCATGTTGGTCTTGTGTTGAAATGTGAATTCCTCTCCAAGAACGTAGGAGACGGTCTTGGTTGAGTGTATACATGGAAGTATATGTAGGGAACCTTGAGGATGGGGGTATGTGAGGCTGTGAGACAGCTAGGATCCACTACCTACCTATGTGTGGTGACTATCTCTTGGAGGCTAACCACCTTATGCAACAAGGGATATTCATGAGGGTTTTGTATGGAAGGTAGCACCGCTATGGTGTGCCCTAGCATCATCAAGCCCTCGAGTGAGATGTTGGATATTTATGATCATGTTATTTGTTCTGAGATCAGGCATAGAGATGCTAATCGTGCATGTTATCCTTGACCGAGCATTAGACATGCTCACATGTGGCCTTTTGTGTTGTGCATTCTAGTTATGTGGATGGTTATTATGTGTAATTATGGATTAAATGTTGTTAACTTGCCACTATGTTATGGGACATAGTCATTGGAAAGGTTCTTTTATGTTTGGAAAGTGTAAACAATTGAGTTATTTGCGTTGCTCTTATTTATTGAAAGTTAACTTGGTTGTAGAAATTGATATTTGAAGCTAGTTCTATGCGATAAAGTTTTGTAAAAAGATGAATTGGTAAAAGAAATTGATCGTGATGGCATGTTTTCTTGTCCTGCTTGGTAGAATGAGTGTGGTAATTGTTGTTTACCTCTTTTAATGCTTTAATTTGGTGTAATGAAAAGAAGAAAATTCTGGTGTTTCTGTTGTGATTGTGGATAATCCTTAGAATATTTTAAGAGGTGTATGGTTTTAGATGTATCTTGCCAATGGATAATGACATTCGTAGAGGATTTAGAAATAATATTTTGATCGTTTGTGAAAAGATTCATATGCACAAATTGATAATTGTTAATTGAGTTTCAGGGCTAATACGTGTTGCATGAGTTATGCTTAGCCTTATGACTTCTGGGAGTAAGTCGGAGTGTAGGGGGGGAGAATGTAGTGCCACTACCCTAGTCAGCTTTGTAAAACCGGTTTGACCTTGGTTGACTTTTTTATGTGGCATTCTTGAATGGTTGATTTACCACGATGTAATGTTGTAGTCAGATATTATGATTATTGTGCGTACCTGTTAATGTGCTTTTGCATCGATTCTTATGTAATTTTAATTGTTTCACTGATTCTTGTTATTGATCTCGAGCTAACACCTTCATTATATATATCTTTATATATATATATATATATGCTTGTGTGACTCTTGGTTGCAGGAGATTGTAGGTACAATATCATCGTGGTGCGAGGTTCGTCTTCACCTAGATTTGCAGGGTTGAGTATACCTCTTTCGCCCTTAGAATTTGGGTTAGGTGGTCGTAAAACCCTCATTTACCCTAGTCATGCTCAAGTGAGCGTCACTTATGGTCCATCAGTTTCCCTTTTTGTTTGGGTTTGTGGGTCGTGTATTTGGTTGGCTTTCTTGGTTTGCGTGCCTTGCATGTGGTAAAAATTGAGTATTTTGTCCTAAGTATTTAATTTGATTTAATGTGTTCATTTACGCATTAGTAATTGAGGAATTAAAATAAATAGGTTCTTTTATGTGATTAATCATTAATTAAAAAGATCGCTCTATATATGTTGTAGCAAGATTAATTTAATGGTTAATTTAAAATCGTGAATTCATTTAGTTTATGCATTTTGAAAAGGGAAGATTTAAAGTTATTCGAAATAGAAATAATTTAATCCCTTTTTGCTTTTTGAAATAGAAAGGTTAATTTTAATTATTTAAGAAAATCGATTTTTATTAGAAAAGAAAGTTTAATTTATATATATATTTGATATAGTGTGAAAGATTGATTTTGGGAATTTAATTTAATTAAAATATTTTACCCTCATCAATATTGCGAAATATAAATGTTAGCTTTGTTAATATTGAGAAAATTAAAATTAAATGAGAGAGAAGCATTTTAATTTTAATTAGAAAAGCAAGTTAGATTATTTGAATAGTTGAAAAGAATGATTTTTCATTTCTTTTATTTAAAAAGTGTTTAAATTCAAAATTAGGAGATTAGGTCAAATATTATTCCATTTAACCTAGGTGGGAAAATAATTTTAGTGTTGTTGATTTTTTGGGGGGGAAAATATTTTTGGATGGAGAAAATTGGGGATTTTGGGAAGGAAGGATTTCTATAGCTGCAGGTTGGGCTCTTCTTCAAAATCTTGCCAGGAATGCGAAGAGAGGTAGGATTCTTATTTTGTTTCCTTTGTTGAAAGAAAAAAAAAATGGAAAATGAAAATTAAATTTTTGGTTTTTTCCTTTGAAGAAATTTCTTGATTGAATGGGGTTTGGGTTTTGAATCTATGCATTTTAGTTCAAATTTTAGAAATTTGGTGGATTCATTGTTTAAGAAATGATCTTCTTTATTCTCGAAATTTGTAAGTTAGTAGAGGAAATTTTGACTATTTTAGACCTGGTTTTTCTAGAAAATTTTAATCCTTTGTTATCCATGGACATTCTGGAAACTGTTTGAAGTCTCTATTTTGAGACCGTGAATATTAAATCGAACTAGGTTTTGTTCCCCTTTTAGTAAATCTATTATTAAATGTATAATAAAATATCAAAAAACAAAATTTGCAAATAAAATTTGAATGGCGGATTTTAGGGTTGTAGGGCCGAGGAGCCGAGGCTCAACACGTGCCCCCTACCCTCCGCAGAGACCTGCGACCCCATGGCAGCTGTAGAGACCTACGACCCCATCGCGGCCACAAAATTCTGTGACCCCATGGTGGCCGTAGAAGCCTGCAACCCCATGGCGACCGCAGAGGTCTGTGTCCACCATGGTGGCCGCAGAGTCCCGCGCCCACAACGTGGAGGCCGTGGGTCTGCGTCCACCATGGTGGCCGCAGCCTTCGTGGCTAGGGCACAACCTCCACTCTCGTGGAGGGAGGTGGGCCCCTTAGTTTTTTTTATATATTTTTTTTAAAGAAAAAAAATACAATCGCCTTTTTACAATGTAGGTTATATAAAAAAAAGTTTGTTTTTATATTTTATTAAAAGTTTTAAAATAGCATTTTTTTTAATCATTAATTATTAATTAGTATGTATGGTATTAATTGGGAATTAATATGAATATATATATTAATTAATACTTAATTAGTAAGGTTATTGTTAATTATTAATTAGTATATATTTTATTAATGGTGGATTAATATATATATGTTAATTAATATTTAATTGCTATTTTTCCTATATGTATGCAAGGAGGTATCAATTTATTTGGGGAAATGATCATCAACTTTATTTCTTTTAAAATTTATATTTCCATTTTCGGAAAGTCTATATGTGTGTTCCAAGAGATGAGATTTGATTATCATTTTTGATAAAAATGGAAATGATGTTTTATTTGAAAATGCATATCATATTTTTAGCTGATCAATGTTTATTTAATTATATTCTTGTGATTGTTGTTTGGAAACTCATAATAACGTAATTATGTTATTGTATGATGTGAATGAAATTTTAGTGAGTTAGCAAACCATAAATGTCATGTTTTTAGACAAGTAGACAAATAGAAAACAACTTAGATCTATTAGAAAACTGGATCGAATGTAACATTTAAACAATATGGAAGTAGATGGTCATTTCAGATTCCTGCATTTGCATGTTTAATTTTCTGTGTTCGCATTTGCTTAAGAAATGCCAAATCTATGATTTTGAATTGATGGACCCTGTCGTATGGATTGAATTGGGGTACTTTCTTTTGCCCTCGGTCTCGAGTTGACCGTTGTTTGTGATGGTGTTATCTTTGGACTTGTCCTTTATGTGGGTGTCAAGTGTTGATTTGTGGTTGACCATAGCGGGTCAAGTCTCTAGTTAGAGTACTGTCAGGCAATGGACCTTTGTATTTTCTTTTAATATGTTCACTTGGGTCCGTTTCTATGTAGGGATAATTATGTTTTTATTGACTGAAGTGGTCGTTTGTATATTGGTTATGTTTGCCTAAATGGCAGGATTGTAAATGACGTGAACCCTATGTAATATTAACTTATTTAATGATCAGAGGGGTCTTGCATTTGAGCAAAACTGGAGATGTAGCCCTTTAGGGTGAACTCCGATATCAATTTGGTGTTATGTGATTCTTTTGTCTTTAGGTTTCATGATTAGTGTTAGCATGTATGGATGGCATTTTGTTAGAATGTATAAGTGGATCAGATGAGATTTATCATATATGCATGTATGCAGTCATCTCTTAAATGCAATAAATTGGGTCATAAAGGAATATATTGTGTTAATGTTAATGAAAATAAGTATGCATGAAAAGACCTCATTAGTAATGATGAAATTATAGTGCGTTTTAGAACAAGATGTATGGCATGTGTTTGATGTAAAGTTGAACATAATGAATGGTTAAAAAACTATTGGATGAACTCGCCATATTACCTAAATTGTAATTCTAATGGATGAACTTAATTTGACTACCTACATTTTAACCTTAATCAACGAACTTCATCTTATTAGCTATATTTTAACTATAATGGATGAACTCATTTGGTTATTTACATTTTAACCTTAATCAATGAACTTAATCTTATTAGCGATATTTTAACTATAATGGATGAA
Organism: Cryptomeria japonica; assembly: GCF_030272615.1. Lineage (NCBI taxonomy): Eukaryota > Viridiplantae > Streptophyta > Pinopsida > Cupressales > Cupressaceae > Cryptomeria > Cryptomeria japonica. Next base: position 407,746,738 of record NC_081405.1, on the reverse strand, counting down.
CTCAATTGATTATTTACATTTTGACCATAGCAAATGAACTTCATTTTATTGGCGATATTTTAACTATAATGGATGAACTCAATTAGTTATTTGCATTTTAACCTTAATAAATGAACTTCATCTTATTAGTGATATTTTAACTATAATGTATGAACTCATTTGGTTATTTACATTTTAAACCTTAATAAATGAACTTCATCATATTAGCTATATATTAACTAAATTGGATGAGCTCACCAAGTTAACTATATTTTAACTCTAATGGATGAACCTCTAAATGTTATCTATGTGTTAACTTTAATGGGTAAATTTCCTCATGTTAGCCTCATCTTCATCCTTAATGGATGAAAGTGTCGTATTATCTATAATTTTAATTTACTAAACAAATTATATCCATGTTTTAAGTAATAACATGTAATTAAGATATCCCGCTTAATTAAATCAGATGTCGCGAGTTGAGTTAGGTGTTAAGTTACGTAATCATGTTGGGAAACTTGTTAGGTTTGTTTAGTCTTCCGCTGTGTTATCGAAGGTTTAGGTAACTCCAATGTATCTGAATGTTGTGTCTTATTATTAAAAAATATATATATATTTGCACTCCATTGTGTGTTTTAGGTTTATCCCTTCGGGATTTCCTAGTGGGGCATTACACTATATGCTTTATTCTATATGTATGCATATCTTTTCAGTATGGATGTATATAATGCAAATTAATATGGATGTTGTTGTTTTTTTATTTCTTTTTCATATGCAAATGGATGATGAAAATGAGTAACTAGTAATGCAAATGTTTATTTTCCTTCATGCAATAATATGAATGCAAATGAGTGATAATGAAATGTATGGATCTATATAAGGTGCTCATGTATGCAGCTAACATCTCAATACACAAGTACTCAATCAGAGAAATGATGATGAAATGAGACCACTTAGTTGAGAAAAATATGATGCTTGAAACTCTCATGCAAAAGATAAAGAGATTATTGTTATTATGCCGAAATCACTTGAAATGCATAAAATTTAGAATGAATGCAACCTAAATCTAGTCACTGGATTTGGAATGCTTAATTTTCATCACTAAGCATTTTACAAACACAACAAGCAGAATAGAGTTCATTTCTTGCATATGCAATATTAATTATCTTGTTCGCAATGACCCTTTGTTCGTTCATATCCTTGGACAGATTACGCATGCATCCAGATTGCACATTTAAAGAAATTCCCTCAAATAGACAAAGAAATGACTCCAACCTCCCTGCAGCATACAAATAAGCAGAGTCGAGGTATGTGTGGTGATTTCACCTTGATGTGAAGGCACTTATCATAGACACCGAACTAATTAGATGTTTCCAGATCATCGGATTCATTCCTACAAGTAGAAAACAAAGAAAAGTATTATGCCCCCAATCCTTTCTCCTCTTAGTCAAGATAGACTTCCTCGATTTACTCAGAGGGAATAATAAGAGAAAGACAATGTAAAAGATAGCACACAAAGAAAATTTCATGCATATCTCAAATAGTTTAGTGATTGTTTTCAGTAGTCTTGTTTTGCTTGTGTACTCAATGATAAAACTCTACAGTAGTTAGGAGACAGGTGACTAACTCAAAGTGGATGACCAGATACCACTGACTGAAAGATGACTTTGTTGATATTGCTTAGGACATGTAAATTTCTCAGTCGATTACCCTAAGACTAGGACATTGATCGGTTTCAAGCTACGAGGGTTCCAAAAGAACCAGGATGTTACAAAAATGACTAAAAGATATGTACAAGCAAAATCAAAGATGCAAGAAAGCGGGAATGAAAAATGAGAAATGCCAACGTTGCATTGATAGATGGAGAAATTGAGTACAAAAGGCGCCTGTTTACCAGGTTTTCACCTGCTTTGCAAATATTATTTTTCCTTCTCTCTCTTTTTTTTTCAAGACATTTTATGATTTTTAGGATTTCTTCAGGACTTTTTAGCTATACAGGTTGCTGGAGCAGAGAATACTAGGTGAAGAATTTCTTTAAGTGGATGGTGTTGTTCGGCTCACGGAGTTGTTCTCCTTCTGATGTTGAGAGTTGATAGGCACCAGAGCCAAAGACTACAGTAATGATGTAGGGACCCAACCAGTTGGGTTCAAACTTCACTTTGTTGTCTCAAAACTGTTGATTCTTAGGATTTTCTCTTAGAACAAGGTCACCAACTTGAAATTCTTGTTGTCAAACTTTTTTGTTATAACCTCTAGACATTCTCTTTTGATATTCTCTCAGATGATCAAATGCCACTTACCGATGTTCATCTAGCAGCTCGAGCTCTTGCACTCTAGATATTTGGTAGTCTTCATTAGTAACAAGACCTTGCAAAGAAACTCTTAAAGATGGTATTTCCACCTCAATAGGTAAGATTGCTTCGGACCCATACACCAAAGAAAAAGTTGTAGCCCCAGTAGGTGTTCTAATACTTGTTCTATAAGCCCATAGTGCAAGATTGAGCTGCAGATGCCAATCCTTTCCAGATTTATTTACTATTCTGTGTAAGGTAGTCAATAGATTCTTGTTAGATGATTTGGTTTGTCCATTACCTTGAGAGTAGTATATGGATGACCAGTGCTATTTTATTATGAATTTTTTACAGAGTTCATCTAGATCTTTATTCTTGAACTGCCCTCCATTGTCAGTCACAATGGATGAAGGTATACCATACTTGTAGATGATATAGTTAAGGATGAACAGAGCTACTTGTTTACTGGTTGCTTTGATGAGCGGAACCACTTCTACCCACTTAGTGAATTACTTAGTGGCAGTTATAATAAACTTGTGTCTGTTAGATGATGCAGGATATATTTGGCCAATGAGATCAAACACCCATTGTTCAAAAGGCCAATATGTAATGAAGGGTATGAGATCCCTTGTTGGAGCATGTATGAGGTTACCATGTAGCTGACACTTCTCACAAGTTTTAGCAAATTTAATAGCATCTTTCTCCATGTCTAGCTAGTAGTAGTCAGCCTTTAGTAGTTTTTGTGCTAAAGTTAGACCGTTTGAATGGGATCCACAAATACCTTCATGGACCTCAGATAATGTGCATTGGGACTCTTTAATTCCTAGACACCTAAGAAAAGTACTATCCAAACCTCGCCTAAATAGGTTGTTAGAAATGATGATGTAAGTGAAGAATTTTGGATTAGGTTCCTTTTCTCATTACGGGAAAGATTAGTAGGGATAACTTGGTCATGCACATAAGAGTAAATGTGGTTGTAGCGAGATGAGTCATGTCCAATAATAGAATAGACCATCTGAGACTCAAGAGAATCATAGGTAGGATAATGTAACTCTTCTACCAAGAATTCAAAGCAAAAATTAGATTCCTGTAGCTGTGGTATAGATGCCAAGGTGGCCATTGCATCCGCTACTCTATTTGCTGGTCTGGGGATCTACTGAAATGATACAAAGGTAAAGTATTTCTTGAGATCATCCACCATTCTCTTATAAGGCATCAGTTTCTCATCTCTAGTCTGATATATATCATTGATTTGATTGATGATGAGTTGAGAATCTCCATAGATGTGTAATTCAACAATCTTCCATTCAATGGCCAACTTGATCCCATTTACCAAAGCTTCATATTTTGCAATGTTGTTTGTGCAAGGGAAGAGAATATTGTAAGCTTTTTGGATTGAATATTTTTGAGGAGTAACAAAAATTATTCTGACACCAGAACCATGTTGTGTGAAAGACCCATCAAAGAACATCTTCCATGATCATTGAGTAAGGTACATGATTGATTCATCCAGAAATTCTATTTGCAAAGGTTTATTGTCTTCAAGTGGAGCATCAACAAGTTGATCTGCAATAACCTATCCTTTGACGACTTTGTGTTCTACATATTCAATATCAAATTCTGTAAGAACCATGACCCATTTAGCCAATCTTCCTATAAGTGTTGCTTGCTGAGAAGATATTTGAGTGGATCAATCTTAGCCACCACCTTAATAGAGTGTGCTAACATGTAGTGTCTCAATTTCTGTGATGCAAAGACTAATGCCAAACAAGCTTTTTCTATGATAGTATAGTTCATTTCATAGGACACCAAGGTCCCGTTGATATAATATATAGCTCTTTGCTTTTTATTTTTATCCTGTTGTGCCAAAAGTGCCCCCAGTGATGTATCAGTAGCTGATATGTATAGAATCAATGGTTTACCTTGAATTGGTTGCATTAATATGGGTGGACTAGAAATATATTCTTTGACTTGTTTTAGATGTTGTTCATAATCTTCATCCCAGGTGTATTGTACTCCTTTCCTTAATACTTTTGTGAAGGGTTGAGCTTTGTCTGCTAGCTGAGATATAAAGCGACTTATTGATTGGAGATGTCCTTGTAAAATTCTCATTTGACTGATATTCTTGGGCGGAGGCATTTCTATTATGGCTTGGACCTTTTCAGGATCAACCTCAATTCCTTTCTTTGAAATTATGTAACCAAGCAATTTCCCAAATGTTACTCCGAATGCACACTTTTTAGGATTTAGCCAGAGCTTGAATCTTTCCATTCTATCCAGTATGAGGCCTAGTTCTTGGATATGTGTGCATCTCTTCATAGTTTTTACTATGGTGTCATCAACATAATCTTCCATGTCTTTGTGCATCATATCGTGGAAGATAGTGGTTACTGCTCTTTGGTAAGTCACTCCTGCATTCTTTAGTCCAAATGACATGATGTTACAACATAAGGTTCCCCATGCACATGTGAAAGATGTCTTTTCTTGATCTTCAGGAGCTATCTTGATCTGATTATAACCAAAGAATCCATCCATTAATGAGTATATCTCAGGTCCAGTAGTAAATCTACTATCATATCAATATTTGGAAATGGAAAATCATCTTTTGGACATGCTTTGTTGAGATCCTTGAAGTCTGTGCAAACCCTAATAGATTTTTCTGCCTTTGATATAGGTACTATGTTTGATATCCATTTTGCATAGTCTATAGCTCTGATAAATCCATCTTTTAGCAATTTTTCTAGCTCATATTTGACTAGAAGCTCCACATGAGGATGCATCTTATGGATTTTTTGCTTGAATGGTTTAACTCCTATTGTAATAGAGAGATTATGCATGATGAGATCATGATCTAGGCCTAGCATATCAGAGTATGTCCATGCAAAGTTTATTTTCTTTTCTGAAAAGAGGTTGCTGAAATATTTTAACTCTTCTATTGATAGTGATTGAGCTAAATGGATGATATGTGGTGTCTCTTGACTTCCAATATTTATTGGTTGAGATGGTTGAATCAATATTGAAGACCTTTCTTGGAAGTAACTTGGTAGCATATCAAGTATCTCACCCTCAGGTGCCTCAGAGAGGTTTTCACCCTTAGGTACATCCTTTATTTTTACTTTTCTTTTCTCTGACACCACCACATTGTGGTTTTCGTCATCAAAACTTTTATTTTTTCTTTTTTTGATTTTTGTGACTGAGATACTTGATGTCTGTTTCAGCCATGTTCTCACTTTTCTCACTAGTGGAAGAGTTCATTGGTTCAATTGCATTAAGATGGCAGGCTAATGTGTAGTCATTGGCAAAGGTAGTTATATTCAAAGGTTGGTTGTAAAGAGTATAGTCATTATCAGTTCAGGATGTACCAAGGATAAAGTTTAAACAGGTTCAAGGGAGTTCATGGTATTATCATCATAACTTCGGACCAACAAGTCGAGTTCCAGAAAACTACCTTGTGTAAGTGTCTCGAGACCAGGAAGAGTTACAACATGATTATCAAAGTTCATGTTAATATTCAGTGGACCTAACCCAACAGACCTACTCCTAGCATCATCCCCTACTTCAGATTGGACTACATATTGTGGTGTGACAGTAATAGGGTCCAACAACCAGAATCTCATCATTCATGATGAAGTAGTCATAATATGATGCTGAATAGTTGTTATAAAAAGAGCCTCTGTCAGAGTTATCAGAGTCATAAGATGAAGTTTTTGACTCTTCTTCAAGTGATTTAGTAAAAGTGTGTATAGTATCAATACCTACATCTTTGATGCTGCAAGTTCCTTCATGATTTGGTTCATTGATCACTTGTATTTGACATAACCTTGATGATTATGTTAGTCCCTATCATCTTTTCCATTAATCTTCCTCTAGATTGATGACTGGTCTTGCTTCTGTGGCTTCAAATTCTTCTTTTGTGGTCCCATACCTGATTTGTTCTATCTCTTTAGAGGGGGAATTTGCTTGTTCTCTTCCTTCTTTCAGTTGTTGTTCATAGTCTTCTTGTCTTTGTAGTCTGATTTCCTCTATTTCCTTTTGCAACTTTAAGAGGATTTCTTGTTGTGCTTCATCTATGATATCACTAGATTCTTTGGGAGTTTATGTAGTAGGTGTATCTAAGAGATGATATGGACCACACTCATACTCATTCAAGTCAATTTCTGAATCATCTACTTTCTCTCTACCAGTGTATGTAACCAAAATATTCAGTGGTGCAAACAATTCTCTAATTCTTTCTACCTCTTCTCTCATATCCTCTAGGACTTCTACTCCTTGTAGTGTTATTGCTGATACAATTGGAACTTGCATACCAGTTGCTACTTCTCTCTTGATTGCCAACTCTTCTTGTTCATTTTCATACTCTTCCTAAGTTTGCTGAGTATTTATTTCCTGTGATGTTTAAGGTAGTATCTTTTTCCTCCACTTAGGTTGATGGGGAGAAGTATGTTTCCAATCTGATGACTTTCTTGGATTGTACCCGAGTCTAGCTTTATAATTTACAGACTAGTTTTTAGCTGAATAGGTTCAACAATACCTTCTTGATTCTTTCCCAGAGGATCAGTACCTGAATATCCCATGCGTTGAATCGCCTTATAGCTTGGACCATATTGTGTCGGGGAAATTTAGTGCCATATTTCTTTGTTTGTACTATCTTCTTTGAAAAGCCATTTGAGAACAACATCCTCTTCTATTTCATCTTCAAGGGAAGTAGAGGACTATATAAAGATACCATCATAAATGACATTTGGAGTTGAAGTTTGTGATTTCATAACCTTTGATGGTTTTCCTGGCTGTCTTGGCGATGGAGGAAGAGACATTAGTGAAAGTACAAGTTCTATTTTGTATCCATCCATGCCAATATTTGTAATTTTCAATTTCTTTTCTAAATCTTTTAACAAAGTTTTTGAACTTTTAGCTGTAGAGGTTGCTCTATTATGAGGAACAAAAGCATCAGTACTTTGTGTTGACACATTACAAGTATAACTTGTATCAACAGGAATACTGACTTCAACTCCGTTATAAGGAAATTTCAAGCACTGATGATATGTAGATGGTACTGCCTTCATTTTGTGAATCCATGGCCTTCCTAGTAAGATGTTGTATGAAAGAGGAAGGTCGAGCACCTGAAAGATAACATCTCTTTCCATAGGTCCTACCCTGATTGGTAATAGTACCAGACCTTTAGAGGTTCTTTCTTCCTCATCATAAGCTTTGATTGTTATTTTTCTTGTTGGATCAATGACATTTTCAGAAAATCCCAGCTGTGTCAGTAGATTGTAGGTACATATATTCAACCCAGCACCTCCATCTATCAAAACACGTTTAACTTGGTGTTTATGGATCATAGCTTCGATGTGTAATGGCTGGTTATGTGAGTGATTTAGTGAGTTATCATCTTCTTCAGAGAAAGTGAGGTAATGAGGCAAAGTCAGGCGACCCACCATATATTGAAACCGATCTATATCTAAATCTTTTGGGTCATTAGTAGTGATCAAAGCTTTGTCCAGGATTTCTCTATGAGCAGAAGAGATCTTAAGCAATTCAAAAATGGATATTTGAGCATTAGTTCTTTTCAATTGTTTGATGATGCTATAACTAGGAGAGGATGATGAAGAAAGCCATTTAGATTTAGCCGTGATTGTATATGTTTGTCTGTTTAAAGAAGTTGGTAGGTTTGATGTTGTTTGAGTAGAAGTTGAGGAACTAGATCCTCAGAGAGTAACCTTCTTTTGAGTGTGGGTCACAACATTTGCAGTTTGTGCTTGATTTTGTTTATCTTTGATTATGATCATATTGAAATATTCAAGTTGGGAAGTTTCAATCATGTTGATCACATTGTCATTATTAGTGTAGGTGTAATTTACTTTGGCACCTACCTTGAATTTTGAGGAATCGCCTTGTTCATAAACAGGTAAGGGATCTTTAAAAGCTTTGTGATCAGCATTAGTCATGTGATTTCCAACAACGATTTTGCCAGCATCGATGAGGTATTGAATTTCATGTCTGAGCTTCATGCAATTGTTTGTTGTATGACCCTTGTTTCGATGGTATTCACAATATTCATTTTCTCACTGCCATTTGGGTTTAACTTCTAGATCATATGGTCTAGAATTGTTTGGAAATGTTGTCAGGTCATTTGCCAATACAGTTTTAATAGTTGATTCATATGATTCGTCTAGAAGAGTAAAATCACATTTAGGCTTTGAAAGCCAAGGTTTCTCTTTAAACCATTCTTTTGATTTTTTTGGAGGATTTTCTGTTGCAGCTTTAGCTGTTTTAAGTGCTTGTGTGCTGCTAGCCAGGTTAAATATTGTGGATTTTATTTTTTCTTTAACAGTGTCTACCACTCCGTCATTAACAATGTTTTTGTTGTTATCTTTGCCGTATTTTTAGTATTTGTTCTTTTCTTTAGAAATAGAACCTTGCGATGTTTCTTTCCAAAGTGATATATCTCCTTTCTTTATGAGCACATCTTCCATTCTGAGGGCACTATCTACCAATTTGTTGAATGAAGGGTACACTTGCATTTGGATACTATATTTCAATTCAGGGATCAAGTTATTGACGAAGATATCCATCTTCTTAGAATTTAGAATAGGTCTCGAATATCTAGAGAACATCTTTCTCCAACGTCGAAGAAAGGTGAGAAAAGGTTCTCCTATTTTCTTTTGGTGTTGCAAAGCTCAATCATAGTGACTGGATGATGAATGTTATAAGAGTATTGATGTAGAAATAATTGGATTAATTCATCTAAAGTTTTGATTCCCATAGGTAGGCTTGAAAACCATTCCATAGCTTATCCTCCTAAACTTCTCAGGAAGAGGCGCATGAGGTATGTTTGTTCATGCATGAATTCCATACATAAAGCACAAAATTCTCTGACATGGTCTTGAGGATCTACATTCCCATCATATTTGTCAAACTTGGGAATCTCCAATCTTGAAGGGAATGGAGGCATGTAAATGTTTTTGTCAAATGGAAATGGGCATATAGTGTCCAGAGAATATTGCTTTGATGTTTCATCCTTGTTTTTCCGTTCTGTGATTTCTATTTGTAATGCTTGCAATTGTTTGTTTACCAGCACTAAAGGTGTCTCTTCCTCTTTAGTGATGAGGGTTTCAATGTCATAATCAATAGGAAGTTTAGCGCCTTGCTTTGCTAGCTCTAGAAAATGCTCTTCCTTTTCTCTAGACATGATGATCTTCATCATTTTTCGGAAATGTTTATCATTTAGACATTTATTTATAATAGTCTCTGTAGGTTCAGATACTACAGATTCGTCTGATGAGGAATCACTATCAGTAGCATAGTTGTTGAGGTTGTCATAAGTATCGCGTTTAGTAGCTTGTCTTTCTTGCCTTCCTCCATACATGGTGGGAGATAGGGGCTGATCAAAAATTGGTATCTGTGATGATGAAGGTTTATTTGGGGCAGGTTCTTCTACAAAGAATGGATTATCATTTGATGAAAAGGATACTCTTTTACCTTTGTCAGCTTTCTTGTGAGAACTTCTGGTTTGAGCAGGCATTTATGACTGATATGACCAAGAGCTGGATGTGACGCAGAAGTCAAGATCAAATTGAAGCTAGTTGTTCGTTTAACATAGTGATTGAGAGAAGTAACTAAGATCTAGTCTAGTTTCAGGAATAATCTATCCTATGTAAGATGTTATCTAAGTTAACTTAGGTTTGATAAGATGTTGATTGAACTAGCTGGAAGATGATCGACAAATCATGCAATGCAACGACAGGGGTACACTATTGAGATTTTTTTATGCTCAAAATTATGATAACCAATTTTATACTTGTTGTAGACTGGTTTGGGGAAATTTTGACTATTTTCATTGATAAGATCAAGAATTCGTATGACAAAGTTTGTAGACCCAGATGATAGTTTAGCAGTTTACAGATGATAAAGATAGTTTTTCATACGAGTTGCTGCCTGATTTCGTACGACAGTTGGGCAGAATCTAGATGATAATCTACTGACTGTGATGTATATTCATACGACAAATTGTAAAAGGCCAGATGACAGTTATTTAAATTTGTACGATAGGTTTTACAGAGCCAGATGACAAACTATTAAGATCAATGAAGACTTGTACGACAAGAGGTATGTAGCAGGACAAAAATTTAGTAGACTTGTATGACAAAGGACTGGACAGAAACTAAATTCTGACATGAACCATTTTTTTTTAACGATTGACGAAGACCAGTTTTTGGACACAGACTGATGTTTTGATGACTGACATACACCAGTTTTGGACACAAACAGAGTTTATCACTAAGTTGTTGATTTGTTTTCTCTAGTTTCAGTATTTCAATTTTAGTTTCAGGGATGAAAATACAAAAAACATGCAAGATATATATAATGACTTCAATCACATCACGCTAACCCTACGAAAGTTGGCTTAGAGAAGAAAACCTTTGCTTGTGGACTTAGGTACACACTCAACAGCTAATCAGAATACAATCGTTGACTCTCACACAATGGATTCTCAACACCGTATTAGCTGACTCCAAACGCTAATGGGGGCACAATATGACAACTGCCTTGGGAGAGTTACTATCTCTCCTGCACAAAGATTATCCCCCTTTTGGAGGTGAATCAAGTAGCTTCTATCTTATGGTTCTTAATCAGGAATTATGTTTGAAATTACCCCTTGAAGTCACACAAGCATGATTGATGCCTATATCCTGACAAGGTACCGAAACAAGTTATAGTCATGTAAACATGATCGAGATTGCAAGGCCCTACAAAATGCTTGATATGAGAGATCTCAAAGAGAAAACTCAAATAATCCCATCCTTTGAGACTTTAATCACCAGAGGCCTATTTATTATAGTGAGTTGGAATGCTCAGGTCTAGCTGTACTCACTTGGGTCATTCTCATAGGGTGATTACTTTTTCCCACTGTGACAAGCCCACTAAAGGTACACAAATCTCAAATTTTAGAAAAAGCTTTGAGGGTCAAGATTTCTGATTGTCTGTAAAAGAAAAGAGCATACTCTCCTACCTCTCTGATTTTTCTAAAAACACAAAAGACAAATTTTGTTCTTTAACCAGATAGCAATTTAAGTGCCTAAAAAATTGAACTTTAAAGAATACACGAAGTTTGGTCGATTTTCTTTAGGCAACCTGCAAAACCAATGCATCAGTAGTCATTTTGCTTTCGATTCTTTGATAGGTGTATGTTTAATTGATAAATTCTTTGACAAGCGTTCTACAAGAAAATCAGTTAGGCTATAAAAATATCAGGCAAACATAAGACAGACAGGGTTAGCATCAACATTAGCAAATCTAAATTCAATTTACGAAAAACCTTGAAAAGTATACTATTTTTGAAATGATAAAACAAAAATTTGTACGACAAATTATACCTTTTTGCACGAGTATTCTCACAAGCTCGAATGATAAAACACAGAGTCAAATAACCATAGCAGAAAATCGTACGATCTTTCCAATAGAACCGCACGATAAAAGAAAGGTCTTGACAAAATGTCGTGCGAAGGACTTGTACGATATTTAGCAAAGGCTATATGGACAAGACCCGAAAGATAAAAAAGTGATTTTGAGGCCGAAAGATTAAATTCCGAGCCCCATGGTAGGCACCAAAAATGTGTGTGTGTGAAAAGTGGACCTGTATCTGTATCTGAATACACATCACTTCAATTAAGTCATTAGATGCATGGTTAGTAAATCAATCGACAATAATGAACAATAAACCATTACAAAGTGACCTATTTCCTTCTAGTAGATGTGAGTTTAGTCTTCCTCTCAGATTTTATGTGCTATATCAGTGACTAGACAACACCTAAACAAAGGATTTAATCTATATGAGCATGAATTTGAGCTAAATGAATGCAAGATTTAAGCTAGATATGCAAGATTAATCTAAAATGATTTAAGCAATATTAAGCTAGATGGTTTAATAAAGATGCAATAACTAATATGCAAATATTCTCAATATGAAATCTTAGTGAACCTAGAGCAAAAATAACATAATAACAATATATTCTCCAAGATCCTTGAATGAGAGATGAGAGCCTGAATTTATAGAAAATTCAAAAAGAAACCAATGGCTGAGATCAAATGATGATGAGCGGTCAAGATTTTCCAAGAGGAAGCACAATCCAAGAGAATTGATGTGATTGGTTGCTTTTCTAAGTTTTAATGGAAATTGAACTAAAATTAAGATAAGATTAAAAAATAACTAATTTATTCTCTATTTCATTCAATTTTGAGTTTTAATTGTTTTAATTGCTTTCTTTGAGATATTTTTCAATTTTTAATTTGATTTTCAAGATTATCTCCATTTGATTTCTTTTCTCAAATTTTTAATTCTTTTTTCCATTTAATTTTTTTTTTTATGATTTAATGGCAAATTGATTTATTTAATTAAATATGCTAAGATATTTAATAAAATAAATAGGATAGTTGTTTAAAAATGATTTACTTGAAATGATCAATTAATTAAATAAATATTTAATTAATTCAGAGTGATTAATTTGCCATGTGACATTTGATGATTTTAATAAATTAATTGTGTTCTCAAGATTAATTTTAATTGCCTTTGGTTAGGACCTTGGTGATGTGTCGAGACTAGGGGGGTCTATGGTTTAGATGGTCATTTTTAGGGTATTAAAATCACTTTCGGTGAAAAACCCTTAACAAATTCTTCCAGCCCACTGGTACAAAAACAACAATATATGACTAAATAAACTACCAAAAATTGTAGATAAATGACTAAATTTGATCACGTGACCACTGGTAGTTTATTGCCAGTGAAATCAATTTGGTCATGTGACCACTAGTTGTTTTGATTGATCAATTTGGTCATCAATTTGGTCATTGGTCATCGATTTGGTCATTGATTTACTCATATATTTAGTCACTAATTTAGTCATATATTTAGTCATATATTTAATCATTAATTTAGTCATTGATTGTTGTTGTCTGGTCATTTATTTAGTCATGATAGTCACTAATCTAGTCATTTATTGTTGTTCTCTTGTCATTTATTTAGTCATATTAGTGATTTATTTTGTCATATATTTAGTCATTAATTTAGTTATATATTGAGTTATTAGTTTAATGATTGATTGTTGTTAAATGGTCATTTATTTAGTCATCATAAACATTATTTTAGTCATATATTTACATCCATTGGTAGTATATTTAATCATTTTTATTTATTGGTAGTATATTTTATTATTTTATAATGGAAAAATAATATAACATTAAACTCGAACTAGATCATAAGAGCAAATAAAAATGTTACATATAAGAACAAGCTACATGTTAGAATTAAAATATTGATTGAACATCATGACAAACAAGGTAGTTTGAAATAAAAAAATATAATGCAAATATGTATATATAAATCAAGTTATAAGATATCAAATTTGTCTAACGGTATATATGTAAATATAATAAAAAATGTCAAAGTTGTCTAAGAGTTTCCAACTCTGTCAAAATATTCAAAATACTGCATAAAACAATAAGAAACATGATAAACATATTCACCTATATCATTTTCTGCAAATATTTTAATAGCCACCTTGCGAAGGTTCCCTCTTTCTCTTTCAAATAGATGGCTCCATCTATTTTGTCTTCATAAGGAAGAGGTATGTTACTTGCGACCATTAAAATATTCACATTTGTGTCGCCTGTTCCTTTTAAGTTTACTCCATGTAGAATAGATGGGGAGTGATACCTCCCAATGCCAACATCAACACTATCAAATGGATCCAACAACCTAACTTTATCACCTTCATTGAATTTATCATTGCATTTTTACAAAAAGAAAAAATAACACGTTATATTAATACATATGTAATGATTACCCTCATTTGCATAATAAAACAACCATTAATTCAATAGTACGTGTATTAAAATAACTACAAAAAGAAAATGTCAAAAAAATTGTAATGATTCTATATTTGAAAAAAAAGACATCTAGCATACCAAAGTTATGAATTCACTGTAATAGTCATATAGTTATAAGAAATATTGGAATGTTAGTAAAAGTAGCTTTCTGCACACATTTTCTTATATTATTATGCATAATAGTCTAATTATAGACATTATTTTGTATCATAGACTTAGTGCCAGGTTCTAAAACCTATTGGGTTGGATGGAGGCGTAAGTCCACTTTATTTTGTCTTTTGAATCACCTGATTCCATTAAGTATTGGCTGAGATATTCACATTTTAGTGGAAGGTTGTCAAAGCCCTCATTAGGGTAACCCGAGAGGCATTAAAATGTAACCAGAAAAGCCTTTCGGTGAAAGAGCGATGTAGAGGAAATAAAAAAGGAACCTAGCGACACTAAAGTTTCATCGAAAGAAAAGAAAGCGAGACAAGCACATCAGCATGACCCTCAAAGTATCTATCGAAAGACCGAGTTCCATTGAGGTATCCAGTTCGATGAAAATAGGAATGGTCTTATAGAGATGGTCTCATCAATGAAAAGGACATATCGGTGAAATCCCAAAAGCATCTGCCAAAGCGCGTGACTCATCGAAGTGGATATGAAGTGGGGCCCTCTGGCTGGAGTCACAGATCGATGAAATGGAATGATATCTCATCGAAGTAAAAGGGGTTTCGATGAAAACAATCTATTGAGTAAAGCATTAGAGTGCATGGTGAAACGAGACCTTTCATTGAAAATCCAATATCGATGAATTCAATGGATAACTCATCGAAATATGGTTCTTGATAGAAAATGCATATCGATAAAAGGTGAAAACACTTGAGCGAAGAGAGAGTTTCATCAAAACAAAATAAATAGTGTTGGGTCTATATTGAAGATGGGCATCGATGAAACTAGGGCATTGAAGAACATGAAAAGAAAGTCACCAAAGGGATATGTTTCATCAAAATAAGAGTTGCCTTCAGGAAATGTGGCACGCTCATGCATCATGTTAGCACATAATTTTTTAAAATTATTTATGCTATTGAGATGCTATTTGCTTATGCTTTTCAATAAGTATTTTTTATCATAAGAATAGTTAATGCTGAAGTTTTATGTGTAGGAATGACCTACGACATCAATTCCCATCCATCTATGATCTGTCTCTAGAGAGTCAACCATCAGCTGGGCAATTATGGGGTCGCACTGAGTAAGATAAGGCTTTCACTTTGAGAAATTTAGCCAAAGAAGCAAGATCTATGAAATATCTCAAAGATTGAGCTTTTGTGAGGTTTTGTTCAGTTTATATAAGAAATCATAAACATGTGTATTTCATTAAGGGGAGCACATTTTATAATCATATCAAACAATCGGTGTAGCTTACACCGAATAAAGAACCTTAGAAAAGACAAAGGTCATCGGTAAGTGAATAATTATCGCAAGAAGGGGATAGTAGTTGTCCTGATACCCGATAGACACATTGAGAGGATATACACTGACTTAGTAACTACTAAAGTATCATCAATGTAACTTTCACTATCAGAACATGTGAATTACTATTTTGTCGATAGCCAATAAGGCTATCGGTAAAACTTACACTGATAGGAAGAGAGACATTAGTCATCGACATAACTTAAAGAGATCAAGATTTATCATTTCAAGCTATCCCAATACCTGATGGAAATAATAAAGCAGGAGGTTCATCGGAGAAAAATAACTATCGGCAGAAGCTATTCAAGGTTATGTCAATACCCGATGGAGGCATTGGGAGGACACGTGTCAATAAAAAATAAAGTAACTTAAGGAATGAAACATTGCTAATGATGCCAAGGGAGTAATTCATCAGGAAAACATATACCGATGAGCTGTTATAGATGCAATTCAAAACTGAAACCAAAGTAGCCTATATTTAATGCTTACAATTGAGTAGATTGATGACTCACATGAGGCAAATTAAGAACCAAATGCAGACTGCATCTTAGTAAAAAACACGCAAGGTGAGAATTGTTTCTCACAGTTATTCACACATCATGGAAGCTTCAAGTTCATTAGGAAGAAAGAGGAGCGCTAAGGGCTCGGAATCCACAACTAAAAAATAAAAAATAGCGGAAGTCCCCCCCGCACAAAAACTGAATCAAGACATTATTGATCAATTGTAGTCTCCAGGTCCAAAATCAAGAAGGTCGAAACAACATTTGCCTAGAAAAGACTAGCTTGAAGACAAGTTTAAAGGGGTTGGAGATGTATGGACAAAGGTGAGAGGTTCTGAACTCTTCTTGTTTAATTTTCTAAGAAAAGACAGAGAAGTACCAATTTGTAACCCGTGGATAACCAACTTAGGTAAATTGGTTGTTCCAAATGTTTTCGTAAATATTGGACTGATGGAAGTCTTGGTAAAAAATTATAATTTTGTGAAGAGATGCATTCAGTTTCCAAATGGCGAGGTTTTTATCAGATTTAGTCATGGCACCATAAATGAATTTTTTAGCTTAGACCCTAACCCTGATGTACCCTTGTCATTTGAAGAACTAGAGGAGGAATTTGTTAAAATGGATACTACTTACAAAGGGTGGAACTTAGCCTTTCACAAGGGTGAGAATGGAATTCTGACATAAGAGGATGGTCCCCCATTTAATATGGATATGTTTAGACACTACTTACAGGACACCTATATGTCATGCAGATAGGCTGGAGGTATAGAGGTCCCTGATGTTGCTAATTTTGGGTCGTTGGTGTTGGCAACAAATGTACAGATGTATGAGCTGAGACCCTTTGATTATGGTACTTATCTTGCAGAGAAATTACACGAGGGTTTCTTGAACCTCAGAGATAACAGGGAGCCCACTTTTAAGTTTTACTCACTGTTGATGCATTTGATTTTATTTTATGGAATATTTTGGGGTATGTGGCCAATGAGTTTAAAATTGAACACAGTTGATAGAGTAGGTAAAGAACAACAAGTGCAAATATGGACATCAGTTTGGGACTCATGATATGTGAAGTCAAACTACATTAAGTTTGAAGAGATAATAGTAAAGCCATTGTACCAAATGTATGGTGTCCCATGTGAAGGATCTATTTCTACTAAAGTTAAAATATTTATGAGACCTGCTATTTTTTATGAGAAAGGTATTGTCAATCACAACTGGGGTGATTGGTTTGTTCATAAGGATTTTACTTGCTTTAGGATTTATGGTTTTGAAGGAACCCCATATGTGTTGCCAAAATTTGTACCAAACAGGATTGCTTATCTAGAGATTGTAAGATAGTTAAGTGTTTCAAATGCCAAACATTTTGGAGATATGTGTAAGCAAACATTCCTACCTAGGACTATTAGTTTTGGGGATTATACCATTGTATCCATAAAGGCTTATGAAGCCATTGATAGGAAGCTTATTGAAGAATACAATTTGTTCAAATATACTGCTAGGGTCAATTATGACCCTAAAGGATATATTCACAATTGCAAGCAAAGTCAAAATCTGGGAGATTATTTTCATGTTTACTTGGAAGCAGAGGATATATTTAAAAACATGGAGGAGGAAGAGGCCCAGTTGGCCATTGATGAATTAAACAAAAAAATGAAAGAAAAGAAAAAGAGATTGCGAGAAATGGAAACTGGAGAAGAGGAGAGTGAAGGCGAGTCAGAAGAAGTTGAGATAATATCTAGGCATCAAGCACCAGACACATTAGAAGAACTTGACTTACAAGAGAAAATTGTTGCTAGGCTAAACATCCATAGTGATGCAAGATACGATGAGTATTCTGCCTTTGTGTCTAATGATGTTTTTATTAAGTCAAAATAATTTAAATTATTTTTATATAATTTCAAAGGTAAAAAATTGAGAGACTCTATCCCAAATGTAACCCCTTAAAAAGAATCAGAATTGTTGGGGAAACTAAAGGAAGAAATCAATTTAGAATTGACCACTATAACCCCTCAAAGGGGAAGACAACTTCTTAGTGAAGCAGGCATCATCATCTTTCCAGGATGGGATATGAGTCAATCATTTATTTTTTATAGCATGTTACATTCTGAGAATAAGGATTTTAAATTGGATATTTAGGGAGTGAATGATGTGTATATCGGCTCTAGATTTGACCAAAATGAAGAAGCTTTTCTTTTGTGGTCTCTTTACCCTCCAAATAAGAGGCCAAAAATTATTGATGTGGACAAATATTTTGGTCACATGATGAAATTAAAAGTGGGTAAATTGGATCCTATTGTTACTGCTGACACGGGCATCAATATTTTAAAATTTAATAAAGCACAATTAGTCAAAGTGATCAGAGAAAGAGATCAGTACAAGGGGCTATATGAAGAATTGCTAAAAAGAGGAGGACAACCTGTCCCACAAATCCATGATAGGTCTCAATGGAAAAAGAGATGTGAAGAAGTGAAATTGGAAAACAAAAGGTTAAAAAGGCAAATGCAGAGTGTGAGGGCTGATGCAACCTCTATTTTACTGACCAAGAGATTTGAAAAGTTGCAGGGTTTCCTTGAAGATTTTTGGGTTGTTTATCAAAAGAATATGGATAATGTAGTATCACACAATCAAATTTATTACAGATTAGGAACTTTATTGCATGATAAGAAAATGGTAAATGCAGATGCCAAAGTTATTGAAGGAATACAAGTGTTGTTGAGAAAACATGAAGACTTTGACACAAAACTACAAAATGAATTTGATTAATATAAGGAAATAGTACAACATGGTTTTCTAGAGGTTGAAGATCAGAATTGATAGATTAAGGATAAGGATAAACAGATTATGGAATGCCAATGTCTTCTCAGTGCCTCCCTTAACATTGCCTAGTCTGATGGACTTGATATGACAGATACAATTGAGCATATGGAAAACTTCGTCACTATGGAGATTGTGATCAGAGATATCATCTATGATGAAAATACCTACAAATAAGAGGGATACTTGAATCATATTCAAAAGTATGTTCAAATTCTTGGAGATCAACCATAAATATCAAAAGGGTGTTCAAAGATGTGACTTTATCTTATAGTTTGTCAGTTTGTTCATATTGTTAGGCCAGTTTCTAAGTAGTTAGTTTTTTGTTAAGTTTAGTTTTAATGAAAGGGTATGCCCTTTCATTTTTCAAACCAAATCCTCATCTATATATTGAGAATCTTCTAGGAAAGACATATATCACAAGTTTATAGTTTTATATCAAGACAATCTTTTATGCATTTCTTATGAACTCATTGTCTAGAAGTATCAAGTTGATGGATGATATATACTGAAATCAACTAGTTTAAGTATCATATTTTTAATATAAAGATTCAAGTGTTTTTTATTCATGATGGTCTCTATCTTTTCAATTGATTGATCAGTTCCTTAGATAAATCTATTTGCATAGATTGTTTCATTGTCCAGTCTTATGTTGTCGTAATTAAGATTGATTTTCAGTTTGAACATCAGCTTGAAGGATTGGTTGGCAAACTTTGAATTGTCTTATTGGTCTTTCAAAGTAAAGTTAAATTTGGTAAGACTAACTAGATGTTATATTTTAATTACAGTTCATATAGAAGCCTCTGAGATCATGGTATTGTTTCATTAACAAGTTATTAAAACTGTCTCTAAGGTTAAAACGTAGGATTTTTCATTTGAAATGATATGAAACCAGTAAGGAATCAAGGCACTGGTCTTTTATTGATTTTATATATTTGAATCAAGTATCTCCAGAGAAAGTTTCATCAAGGAATCATATTTCTAATTCATACAATCACTACTTTATAAACATTCATTTACAAGCAAGTAGTCACAATTTTCAGATAATAAAATTGGGTTCAAGAACAATTTCCATCTTGAAGTCACTAAATTTCTTAAATTCGCTATAGAAAAGTCTTTAACCTGTAGATTTAGGTTTTGGGTATAGGTTCACCCACCTTGGTTTAGCGAAGCCTGAAGTGCAGGGTAATTTGATTCATCAATCATTCCCGTTTGTTGGCCAGGACTGATTTGGAAGTCATTAAGAGAAGTGGAGAAACTCTTTGTTTTACAATCTGTGGTTTTGGGAACCAACACATTGAAAAGCAAAAATCAGCAAAAAAGAACAATCAATCCACCATGAAATATTACACAAATCCAAATGAGCCACATCATCATAAATTCAAAACACATTTCTTAATGACCATTCCAATACCAGAAGTAATCGATGAAAAGGACATGTCCGTGAAATCCCAAAAGCATCTGTCGAAGCATGAGACTCATCGAAGTGGATATGAAGTGGGGCCCTCTGGACAAAATCACAGATCGATGAAATGGAATGAGATCTCATCAAAGTAAAAGGGGTTTTGATGAAAACAATATATCGAGTAAAGCATTAGAGTGCATGGCGAAATGGGACCTTTCATCAAAAATCGAATATCGATGAATTCAATGGATAACTCATCGAAATATGGTTGTTGATAGAAAATTCATATCGATAAAAGGTAAAAACACTTGAGCAAAGAGACAGTTTCATTGAAACAAAATATAGTGTTGGGTCTATACTGAAGATGGGAATCGATGAAACTAGGGTGTCGAAGAACATGAAAAAAAAGTCATCAAAGGGGTATGTTTTAACGAAATAAGAGTTGCCTTCAGGAAATGTGGCATGCTCATGCATCAAAAGGCAAAAATCAACAAAAAAGAACAATCAATCCATCGAGAAATATTACACGAATCCAAATGAGTCACATCATCATAAATTCAAAACGCATTTCTTAATGACCGTTACAGTACTCCGAGTAATCAAACTACTTGGATACCAAAATTGTTCAGGCATATAAATTCGTCAAGGAAAGAAGGAACTGGTGCAGCAGGGGTCACATAATTCTTCATGGAAAGAAGTAAAAATTGTAAGTGCTTCTTAGAATTTCTCATCTTCTTTTGAATTGAACATAAAGATGGAATATTTGTCATCTAGGAAAGCTAAAACAAAGAAGAACAAAGAGCCTCACCCTCCTGAAACCAAAGAAGAAAAGCCAAAATGACAGAAAAAGGAAGGCTGACCCTTAGACCAGTACCTAATAGACCAATTCCCCCTCTCAAGTCACCAGTCTAGAAAGATTAAGAATGAAGATGAGGGATTGGAAGATAGATTTGAAAACATAGGGGACAATTGGATAGAGGTTTGAGGGCATGAATTGTTCATTTTCAGCTATGCTAGAAGGTTTGCAGTAAAACCAGTGTGCAATATTTGGAAGTTGAATCTAGGGAGACTTGTCGCTCCCAATGTCTGTGTGAATGTAGAGCTGATAACAGTTTTGGTAGATAGGTATGACCCACAAATGCAAACCATCTGTGACTATAAAGGGAATTGCTTGTTGCTGATTAGTAAAGAGTACATTGAGAAAGTTTTCGGTCTGGAATGGGGGCATGAGGATGAATTTGATGCCAAAAATTTGGTGGATGAGTATTTAAACATGGAGAGAACATATAAATGATGGAGACTCCCACCACATAGACCGAAGATCGAAGGAGCTTTGACTTTGTTTGTAGATACTGACAAAGCCCCATTTGATGTTAACTTGTTTTCTCCCTACTTTAAGTTCACCTATTATTGTACTGCACAAGTGTTGGGCATGAAAGCCTCCCCATTAATGAATATTGCTTCTATGGTAATTTGTGTTGACATCCAATCAACGAACCCAAGGAACTTTGATTATGCTTCTTACTTAGCTCGTGCCATTAATCATGGGTTAGATAAACTAAAGGGAGACAGGGTTAATATGAATTTCAGATGCTACTCTCACCTTATGAATATGTTTCTATACGTTGGTCAAGATATAGGGTTGCTGACTCAAGGTATGTCCATTAGGGAGCACGATAGAGCAGGAATCTACAAGCCAGTGCAATTATGGTTATCAGCTTGGGACCAAAGATACATTAACAGCCTATACATGCACTTTGAAGAACATTTTGTGAAACAATTATACAAATTGCTTGGACATCCATGTGATTTTTCACTTTCCCCTCAAGTTAAGAAATTCCTTCGACCTAAAGATTTTGATGAAGAAAGCCACATTACCCATAACTAGGGGGATTGGTACTGTTTCTTGGATTACACATAGATTAGGGTGTATGGGTTCGAGGGAGAAGCTTACTTAGTGCCTGTGACTGTTCCAGACAAAATTGCTTATTTGGAAATCATTAGGCAATTGTCTATAGCCAGTGCCAAAAATCTTACAAATCATGGGAAGCAATCAATTGTGCTTGGCATGTTGTCTGTTGGTCTCAATTTCTGAGTACTTTGTTTTCTCTGTAAAATCCTTTACCTCTACTCACAAAAGAAGAGAACAACATGAATTGGAAACAAGACAACAATTAACAAGGTTTACAAGTAAACCTCCTACACTTCAAGCTTGACAAAGCTTAGGAGAGTATACCTACTTGTGACTACTTTCTTACAATTTAGTAGATGATTTACAGAAAACCAATGCAAATTTCTGCAAACCTTTTCACTTCAGTGCAGCCGAACATGAATGAAAGATTTATTTTCATTGTAAAGGATCACAAAGAATGTCACGAACACTAGCAACTTAAACCAGTGCCTTATTTGGGCATCAGAGTCATCAAAATCAAGTTAAAATTTGATAATAGAATTCACATACATATTACCACTTTGATCTACTGAATCTATATATGCCTGACATATATAAACTCTCAACCTATGCTAGACCTAGTCATCAAATTCATGTAAATTTACTGATTATCAATGAAGATGAATTAAGTATATTTTAATCATGCAGAATTAGTGCACCTTTTAATCACTTAAGCCTTTGAAGAGGGCCCACCATTTAGTCACTTGCCTACCCTTTGTCGCTGATCTAAAAATGGTAAAGGACTAGCCACTTCCCATCATGGTATAGCGACAACCATTGATTTCCCCTAGACTTGTCAACCTTTTAAAACATCTGGGCCGCTCACATTGGTTGTTCCCACCCTTCAGTCACTAGTCCGCGAAGAGAAATCTTATTGCAACTCTTCATCATGGTCTAGTGACAACCACTAGATCATATCCTTACCGCTCAATCTTTAAGGTCCCTTTTCACTTACCCGCCACCACTAACTGTTAGCAGTTAACCACCACCGCTGACTCTTTGACTGATCCTGCCACTAGCGGCTTGTCGTTGAGTTGCGATGAGTATTCAACATGTGAATTCTTATTATGGTATCACGACAACCATAGGATCAAACAAGACTTACCTGGTCATTAAGAACCCAATGCATACATTAAGAAACATACTTAGGACTTTAGGAAAATATAAAGTGTTTCAATTTTAATAAAGCCTGCCTAAGCCTAAAGCTCAAATGGCCCCTTTTAACGACATGGTGACCCTTTTGCTTAAGTGAAAAAGGTAATGGACAAAGAAATGAGTCCTTAAGAAAATATGACATAAAGGCTTTTACCAAAAGATTTTGAAATTATTGAACCCTAAACCGTTAGAAACCATTGATTTGCAGAATTAGGACATCAGAAAGATTGGGAAATTAAGGATATCAGGACAAAAGCAACACCATCCAAAATATTGATAACAACGGCTCTGACTGGGGATTGTTGAATGCAAGATCAATGCAAGAACTTAGCAAAACTCTGGAGCATAAACCAAAACAAAACCCTAATCAAAGAAAACCTAATATACACAAATTTACAACTACTGTGCATGGACAAAATGAGTCATGAGAAGTAATATTTCAGGAATTGTCCATGGACTGGGAATTTGTGTAACTCACCGTTCATTTTTTGTAGAAAGTATGAATATTTTCCATTGACATCAAAGACAATCAGAGGGCCTATCCATAGTGATTCAAATTTCTTGTGCTTTCCTTTATTCTATTCTCTAGCATTCCACTAAAGAACCATATCACCAATCTGGAACTTTCTGGTTGTAGTTCTTTTATCAAAAAGATATTTTGATTGTAAGTGAATTTTCAGATTCCTTTTAAGAGCCATAGTTCTCATTTCTTCCAATTCAACCAATTGGATTATTCTATCCTCCATGGGTTTAGACACTTCCAATTTCTTAGCTTGCAAGAATTTGTATACAAGGAGGAGATAGTTTACAGGTACCCTGGTCTGTACTCCATATACTAGTTCAAACAGAGATGTTGTTGGAATTTTGGTACTAAGTTGTCATTGATGTCAACTGATGGAGATTGAGCATGGAGGATGGTTGCTTGTTCATGATGAAGAGGCAGAATGTTAAAATTTGTCTCACACCACCGAAAGTAAAGATGTGCAACCTATACAGGATGCTATACCAGTTAACATAACAAGAACAATCTACTTGCAAAGGGTTTTACTGGTATGTGTTTGCCGGACCGACTGAGTGTTGGTAGGCCGTGTCTTGATTGGTGTGATGCCATGTGAAGCTGAGGTGGCAAGTAGGGTGTGGTTGGTGAAGCTTCATTGACAAGGTTGATGAAACATTCAATCATCATTAATGAAGGAGCCACAAATCATAGGATTACATCAGACTGATTGCAGCTCAAGGAAAAAGGAATGACAGAGCTATTGGCATTTTTGATGTTTATGTTATGATTATCATTGATGGACACACACTTGTATTGAGATCTCCTCTGTATGTATGAGCTAGAGCTCAACCGGTATTTGTTCCAACCGGTATGTTGTATTCTAGTCTTTAGACTATTGGTGATTTTGTAGAATGTGTTTCCTGGTCTAAAGCGGCATGTCAACCCCAAGTGGTTCAAAGATCTCAAGCGGTACGAGGAAGAAAAGCGACATAACACATTCTTACCAGTATTCATTTTTGTCAAACCGACAATTGGTATTTTGTATGAACCAGTAATACTTTGTGATGAGTTACCAACCGACATTTTGTGATGAGTTACCAATCCACCGATTGATTGATGGTGCCAACACACTGACGGTGCTTTTTGTGTCGTGTTACTAAGTATGTCTAGATTCATTGAACCTAGGAAATTGTAATGTAATCCTATTGGACTGACATGAAATTAGATTCCTTTAAAAGGACATCATGTCTAGGGTTTTAAGTTGTTGCTGAAAGGGTTTATGTTGTGCTAGGGTTTAAGGTGATTGTTGAGTTGTTGAAAGAGCGATCTTATCTGAGAAGATCAAGTTGTAACTGAGAGAGAGATAGAGAAGACTGAAGTAATGCTGGAATGCATTAACAATGAGAAATACTGGATCTAATCAAGCAGTATGTGCTATTAGATAGATCAAACACTTGTTGATTACTCGCATCTTTGACAAGTTGATAACCCTTAACCGGGTAGGCCCAAAAGCCTTTGTAAAATCCTCTAACAAGGTGGTTCACTTCTGTGAATCTAAAATCCTCTAACAAGGTAGTCTTTAATTAGACTTATCTCCTAACAAAGATTGAGATTCCTAATAGGATCTGTTCTGGTGAAGAACATTGTAAGACCTTAACCGGTCTGACCTTAATGGGTCTAGTTTCTACTCTACAGATAGTGACTTGTGAGTTCCATATCACCGTGGTTTTTCCCATTTGGGTTTCCACATCAAATATCTTGTGTTATGGTTGTATTGCTTTTGTGGGTGAATGCTTTACTTGCATTTTGGTTTGCATGTGTGATAACCGGGTTGTTTGTTAAACTGTTTTACCGGTTTGTCTTCAGACTGTTTAAGTGTTTTAGCGCAGTGATTTTTGGCATACTAATTCACCCCCCCCCTCTTAGTATTCATCAATTGGTATCAGAGCCTTCCTTTCTATAATTTTAACCACTTGGAAAGAGATATGGAGGAATACACCTTGAGGGAACTTACTCAATGGCTCACTCAGTCTGAGCAAGCCTATGATGATCTTAGGGTCAAATACAAGGCATCTCAAGAAAAGAGGAGAGAACATGCAGAGAAGCTAATGGAGCTATCTGAAAGTAGTTCTGAAGATGAAGCAAATATGGAAGCTATGATTGCAGAAGTAAATAAGCTGAATGATTCAAACTCCAATCCAAGAAAGGAGTTGGAAGGACTAACTATCCGGTTTAGTCAAGAGCTTGAGAACCAGAGAAAAGTTGAAGATCTGGTAAAGGACATAGATCATGAGATCTCCAAGTTGAAACAAGAGATTAGTGCACTAACTACTCACCTTCATGAGAGCAGAATGGAAAAGGAAGACATGCAAGGTGAACTGAACATAGCCATCTCTGAAAATGCAAGCCTAATGGA
Source organism: Cryptomeria japonica (assembly GCF_030272615.1). Lineage (NCBI taxonomy): Eukaryota > Viridiplantae > Streptophyta > Pinopsida > Cupressales > Cupressaceae > Cryptomeria > Cryptomeria japonica. The sequence continues at coordinate 407,720,390 of NC_081405.1, read as the reverse complement.
GTCAAATACTGCTATTTCCAAAGAACTCTCTGAGTCAAAGGAAATACTTGCTAAGTTCAGTAAAAGTACTATCAAGCTAGAGCAAAATCTTGAGTCATCTAGACCGGCAAAGAATACCAATGGACTTGGTTTCTTTGGACATGAGGAAGGAGAATCCTTAGGAACAAATGTTGAAGCATCAAAGAAGCAACCGACATTCAAAGGAAAAGGTAAGCAAAAATTCAAACCTATTTTCTTTAATTGTCTTAAAGAAGGACACACTGCCAATGTATGTAGGAGCAAAGCCTACAATAATTTTCCTTACTTTATTAACAATGTACCTAGATCCAATAAGTTCAATGGTCATTGTTAGGCATGCAACAAGTTTGGGCATAGAGCATTTGAATGCAGGTTTGTGATGAATAACACTGGAAGATATCCTCAAAGGACCCAAGGAATTTGTCCTGAACCTTTTGTGAACCGGAACCACAACCGGTCTAATGTCTTCAATCATCAGCCAAGAAGTGGTGGCCATCATGCTACAACCGGATGGAGAGCAAATTGTATGATCTGTCATGGTCATGGTCACTCTGCTGCAACATGTAGAAGGAAGAATGGAAACATGAACAATGGACCTTGGAGAGCACCTGGATTGGTTTGCTATCACTGCAACAAACCAAGTCACATTGCAAGATTCTACAGAAGTAGAAAGAGTATATCCGATGATATATTGGTCACTCAGAAAGGAGAAGTTGTTGTTGAAAAAGTTCAAGCGGACATGAACAAAACCTGGAGGAAGAAACCAACAATGTTGGAAGAGGAACCAGTTTTTGCACCTAGTCTAGAAATATTAGAACCAGCAAACTAAGCTCCAAAGAGGCTTAGGGGGAGCAAATGGTGAAATGATTGTGAACCCCCGGTTACACCGGTAAAAGACCTTAGCTGGTATGTAATACCTGTCGCTTGGCAGAAGACTGGAAATAGTAAAAGAGGCAAATTAGGGTTTTTGCCCTAATAGAGGAGCATTAATGGCGGTAAGTGAGAGACATGTATAAAAGAATATTTCAAATCATTTCTCACTATCTGTTTTCAAGCAAAGAAAGGTTTTCAAAGTGCAGAGCAAAGAAAAGGCGATTTGAGCTAAGATTTCAAGAAATTGACAAGTCTTGAAGGAGATTCAAATCCAGTTTGCAAGCGGTCGTGGAGAACACAAAGCTATGATTTGGCAACTGATGGAGAGTGGAGTGAAGCAGAATTAGGAAACCCTAAATTCGCGTTGTAAAGGTATTTTTCGTGTTCTTGAAATACTCAACAATGGCTTCCGCATCTCATACCAGTTCTAGTACATCAATTGAGTCAGAAAGTTTCATTCAAAGGAAGTCCAAATATAATGCCTTATCACAAGTTCTGGCTATAGTCATAGTTGAAGAGGGAATTTCAGATTATATTGATTGCAAAATAGAAGACCTAGATGCAAAATAGAAGACCTAGGGTCTTTAGCGATTCACACCCAATTAGGTTTATTTTGCGGCAAGGATAAGAAAATCAAACCAGAGTTTAGTATCCTAGAAAAGAAGAAACTCCACAATGAAGTATACTTTCTGGAAAATTTTACGAAGGATCACATCAGGATCATCTTGAGCAGAACCCATGGTGACAAAATGTACCTAGAGAGGACGCATGATATCATGCCACAGGCAATTCATGCAGTCACCAGTTTTTGCAATACAGGGGAAGTGCCAGCCCTTAGAACGGTAAGCAAAATAGAAATGGCCAAGCTCACCGGTTCAACAAGTGACTCACGGGGTATGACAGTTAATCCTATCAAGGATGATCTGTTGAAATACGCTTGCATGGTGATAGGCTATAGAACATTCTTAGCTAGCAGGATTAATTCTGTATTTGCTACATCGGTAAATGCCACTTACTGGATGATTAAAGAGGACACATCATTTGACCTATGCACCGGTATGCAGAGGCAACTCCTGTCTAATCTGAAGTCGATTAAACAGGATAATGCACTGAGATTCAAGTTCAGACAACTACTGGTTGGGTTGTTTTTCTATTTCCAAGGCTACTTTCCTAGAGTAGGAGATGTCCAGTGGTCTCCTGACCAACCAGTAACCAAGCAGATCAAGGAAAGCATACAAGCCATTGGAACCGGTTACCCTAAGGTGTTGAACAAGTATTTTGATGAGTTCAAAAGAAAGATGAGTCAAAGGGTAAGGATCTCAGGTGACATCATTAAGAAATATGAAGATGACATTTGTTTCACCATTCAGGTGGACAAATGCCTAATGGAGGCTATTGAGCCTAGAATGGAAGAAGTGGAGCCAATGGGCTATGAGGTTATGTATGATATGCTGGAAGGGTATGCCTCAACCCTTATTGCCTTGCCTCTTGATCCTAAGGCTAAGAGGATCGGAACCTACTTGGAGAGGATTGCATCGGCCGAGGAACCATCTGTTAAGAAAGGAAAAGAACCGACAGCAAAGAAATCCAAGGCACTATTTGCAGCATCGGCACCGGCCACCACTGCAACTCCAAGAGTGGCCAAGCGGTCACCTACAAAGAAGAAACCGGAAGTGGCACCGGCAAAAGTCTTCGAAAGAAAAAGAAAGACTAAGTCAAATGAACCGGACTCCGAAGAGACTGAGTCTGATGAAAAGCCAAAGAAGGCTAGATAGACAAAGAAGATGAAGAAGAATGAACCAGCAGCATCCACACCGGTAAATATTGATATCTCCTCATACAAACCTTTGACACATTTTCAAAGGACAGTAAAGAATATTAGGAGAAAATTACTTCATGATTTAGTTGATTATTATGATGATTTCAGTGAAGAGGAGAAAGAAGAAGTATTATAGGAAATCATTATTTATTTGTGTAAAAATGACCAGTCACCATCAGAGATAAAATCTCAGACACTAGATTCTTTATATAAAGCATTAGATAATAAATGGCGCATTGCCATTGAAAAAGAATAGGAGATTAGGGAGAAAGTCTTTGCACAGTTTTTTCCTGACCTCTCAAATTTAGAATTATTTGATGTCTTGGATCAGAATAAAGGACTCTTCTTCACAAGGAGAAGAAGACTCTAGCTATTGGAGGGGAGAATTGATGATGTTGAAAAAGACACTCATTAGCATATGGACTATGCTATCAATTCTCATAAAGCACGAACGACCAACCTCCAAGCAGAAAAGGAAACGGTTGTATCCAAATCGGATGAAGTTTTTGATGATGAAGGAAACCTGGTTGAAGAACCAATCGACGCTATTGATGTCAATGCACTGGACATAGAAGATGTCACTCAGGACATACCTTCTGAAGGAACAGAATAGGGACATCAAGCCGAACAGGGCAGTGAACAAGCCAAGGACACATAGGAAGTGGTTGAGGAATAGACAGAGAAGAAGAAGAGGGATGAAGATGAGAAAGAAGAAGAGGATAAGGAAGAGAAGAAAAAGAAGGAAGAGGAAGAGAAGAAGAAGAAGGAAGAGGAAGAGAAGAAGAAGAAGGAAGAGGAAGAAAAGAAGAAGAAGCAAGAGGAAGAAAAGAAGAAGAAGGAAGAGGAAGAGAAAGAAGAAGAGAAGAGGAAGGAAACAGAGAGGAAAAAGAAAGAAGAGGAAGACAAAGCACAAGAATAGAAGAAGGAAGCAGAGAAAAGGAAGAAGGAAGAAGCAGACAAGGCAGTGGAAGCAATGAAGAGCACACAGATGGAGACTCTAAAGGAAACTGAGAGTCAAGCCAAACCGACTGATATCTCCAGTCTTATCGATCTCCAATCTACCAGTGAGTCAGAGCTTATGCAGAGCATCAAGGTTGCTCAAGAGTGCCTTGAAGTCATTCGAAGGAAAAAGGAGCAAGACATAATTCAGGTGGTTGTAGACACCCTTACCAGTTTGATCCCCGGTACCAATCTTCCCAGCACTGAATCATCACTAGTACAACTCAAAATACTATGTACTATAGTGGATGATCAGGTGCAGAGCCTGGAAGAAGCAGTTGAGGCAAATGTCAAGAAAGAGCATCAAAAGGCTCTTAACATTGCTCTGGTGAAAAAGTTGAATGAGCTCCAATCTAAACTCCTGAAAGACCAAAAGGATATAAGAGATGCTTTGGATGAGGGAAACTTGCTACTAAGAAAAATCTGTCAACCCCATCTATTTTGCGATGATGTGCTAACTAAGAAGCAAAAGCTTCAAATGGACTTATAGTCCTACTTGAGCACATTTAAGCCTCCTTATGATTCCTTTGCAACTTATAGGCAAACCGTTCACCGGTTTCAGATCCAGTCAGCCAATATGGAGCAAGAGATCAGTACACGGTCTAGAGATTTGTGAGAGCTACAACTGGTTTTACTTCCATGTCTGCAAATTCTTCAGAAGTGTTATCTGAACCTGGATGCCTTGACAGTTACGCAGGAGCTGAGCACAGCTGATGCCATGGAGGAATAGGTATCCCAGATGCAAACAGAGAAAGAAGTGGCAACCTCCCTACTTGAGTCCTGGTCTCTATCCATGAAATAATTTTTGCAGGACTATAAATCAGTTTTTGACAAGTATTATTCGTTGTTGTCATAAACTTTTTTATATATCAAATGGAAACAGGGTTGTTCAGCGGTACTTTGTCATTGTTGGCAAAGGAGGAGAAGTACTCTATCTATTTTGGAGAAGAATAAGGAGAAGTATCTAGTTTTAAAATTTTGATATATGTTTTGATATATGCTATATGCTTTGATATCTCAATGTTAATGCTCTGTATGCAAAATTGCTATACATTGTATTGATTAAGGGATAGTGTATATGCTTAGGGGGAGCAATTTTATTAATTGCATGTTTTTTATTGTAAAACACTTAGATGTCAAAATTTTATTTTCCTAAGTGTTGCCATCAATGCCAAAGGGGGAGATTGTTGGCATTTTTGATGTTTATGTTATGATTGTCATTGATGGACACACACTTGTATTGAGATCTCCTCTGTATGTATGAGCTAGAGCTCAACTAGTATTTGTTCCAACCGGTATGTTGTATTCTAGTCTTTAGACTATTGGTGATTTTGTAGAATGTGTTTCCCGGTCTGAAGTGGCATGTCAACCCCAAGCGGTTCGAAGATCTCAAGTAGTATGAGGAAGCAAAATGGCATAACGCATTCTTACCAGTCTTCATTTTTAAAAACCGGCAACCGGTATTTTGTATGAACCAGTAATACTCTGTGATGAGTTACCAACCAACATTTTGTGATGGGTTACCAATCCACCAATTGATTGATGGTGCCGACACACTGACAGTGTTTTTTGTGTCGTGTTACTAAGTATGTCTAGATTCATTGAACGTAGGAAATTGTAATGTAATCCTATTGGACCGACATGAAATCAGATTCCTTTAAAAGGACATCGTGTCTAGGGTTTTAAGTTGTTGCTGAAAGGGTTTATGTTGTGCTAGGGTTTAAGGTGATTGTTGAGTTGTTGAAAGAGCGATCTTATCTGAGAAGATCAAGTTGTAACTGAGAGAGAGCTAGAGAAGACTAAAGTAATGCTGGAATGCATTAACAGTGAGCAATACTGGATCTAATCAAGCAGTCTGTGCTATTAGATAGATCAAACACTTGTTGATTACTCACATCTTTGACAAGTCTATAGCCCTTAATTGGGTAGGCCCAAAAGCCTTTGTAAAATCCTCTAACAAGGTGGTTCACTTCTGTGAATCTAAAATCCTCTAACAAGGTAGTCTTTAATCGAACTTATCTCCTAACAGAGATTGAGATTCCTAACAAGATCTGTTCTGGTGAAGAAAATTGTAAGACCTTAACTGGTCTTACCTTAACCGGTCTGGTTTCTACTCTGCAGATAGTGACTTGTGAGTTCCATCTCACCGTGGTTTTTCCCATTTGGGTTTCCACATCAAATATCTTGTGTTATGGTTGTATTGCTTTTGTGGGTGAATGCTTTACTTGCATTTTGGTTTGCATGTGTGATAACCGGTCTATCTCTTAAACTGTTTTATCGGTTTGTCTTCAAACTGTTTAAGTGTTTTAGTGCAGTGATTTTTGGCATACTAATTCACCCCCCCTCTTAGTATTCATCAAGAGGAAGATCAAGGAGCAGTTGGCACCTAGATTGAAGCAAGAAGATCAGACTGAAAGAATACCTCAAGAAGGAAACAACAAATATATTAATAGCAGCTTCACAGATGTAGATAGAGATAACGGATCATGTTTTCCTTATCTGAAAAATGTGTTTTAAAAGGCGTGCAAATGGCGAAGATGAATGAATGGACATCAAGGTGATTAGATCATGCAGGATCTGATTAGATTTGGTTTGCATCGTAGATGGTGAGGAAACCCTAACTATCAAAATTTTGAATTGTATTTTGGTGAGAAATCACCCGATAAGAGATAAGAGCTCTTGACAGAATCAGGTGATGTTGTGAATAGTGTAGAGTGAAGAGAAGAGAGAGGAAGCAAGGAGAAAACCAAAGAAGGAGATTTGAGGAAGTTGCAGAGTGAGAGAGAGAAAGGAAACTGGTGAGAGGATTCTATTATACCTGTAGTATCATAGTTAGGCAGTTGAACTTGACCGATAAAGTGTGGAAGAGCATACAACATCCCAGTGTGATACATTGTGTTGGGAGAGACTGTATGTGAAAGGAAGAGAAAGATAATAGAAAGTCATTTGACTCAAAGAGTTGCAAAATTAATTTGCAGCAAGAAGCCTTAATAGTATTAGAATAGTATTTCAATATACATTACCAAGTTGAAGCTTGGTTCCCTAAAAGGTGCAGGGGTTGGTACCCAAAATCTTTGTAGGTTGGAATTTTACTAGTGAGGCTGGATTGGAGTAGTAGTCTCCAACAACTCTTCTCATTGAGGTTTTCCCCATATTGGGTTTTCTTCATAAATTTGGTGTTGTGAATCTCTTGTGTGTGAATGATCCTTTTTTATTTTTCTCTCTTGCCTTACCGGTATGACTGTTTAGTGGCTAAGGATTTAATTGATTATTGGAAAGAAGATAGATAAAGATTAAAAAAAAGGGTTGGAAACCACTTATTCACCCCCCCTCTTAGTGGTATTTTGTGTTCAACAATTGGTATCAAAGCAAGGTTCCCGGTTATCTTTAAACCTTGGGTAGATTCTAGACTTTGAGCACAATGGCAAGAAGTGAGTCTGCTTGCTCAAAAGCCCCCATGTTTGATGGATCCAACTTTGCCTTCTGGAGCAGAAGAATGGAGACCTATATTTCATCTCTTGGTTTTGATGTGTGGATGTTGATCAAAAATGGGTATGTCATTCCCAATAATCCTCCCATTGATCCGGATACAAAAAGGGAGTATGTGAATAATGCAAAGGCAAAACATGCCATCTTGAGTAGACTATCTGATAAAGAATTTGTCAAAGTCATGCAATATGATTCAACAAAGGAGACATGGGACAAATTACAGAGGTTGTTTGAGGGAGATGCATAGGTTAAGGAAGCCAAGCTGCAAATGCTGAGGAGCCAACTTGAAAGAATCAAGATGAAAGATGATGAAAAGATTGGTGACTTTCTTCATAGATTTGATGAAACTGTGAATACTATTAGAGGACTTGGAGAAGAAATCACAAATGAAATTCTTGTCAAAAAGATACTTACATCCCTCACTCCCAAATATGATACTAAGGTATCAGCCATAGAAGAAGCCAAGGATCTGAATACTTTTACAATGGATGAATTATTTGGCTCCCTGATAGCCTATGAGATGAGAACAACTGGTTAAACTTCCACAAGGAAAGAAGCAGCATTCAACATCACCAAAAAGGGCAAAGAAGCTATTACTCATAAAGAATCTAGTGAAGACTCTGATGCTGAAGTAGCAAACTTTGTCAGGAAGCTCAAAAGAGGATATGGCCGGTACAAGGGAAAGTTACCACTAAAATGCTTCAACTGTGGGAAAGTAGGACACTTCACTGCAAGTTGTCCTCACAAAGAAGCAGGTGGAGATGAGTTAAGAGAGTTCAGAATATCTGCCAGCAAAGACAGAGATAGGAATGACTGTTGACAAGGAAGAAGAGGCCACCGGAACCAAAACAACTTATATACCATTGAGGATGACACAACAAATGATGAAGATCCATCAGAAGATGATGACTATGAGAATGACAGAAAAGTAAATATTTTCATGGCACTCGAAAAACTTACTGATGAAGATGAGGAAGAAGAGGATATTGAGGTTGAAGTGGATTTGGAAAGTGAACTTATCAGTGCACTTGAGGAATTGAGAAAAACAAGAAGAGAAATCAAGAGGGTTAAGCTTATTACAGTAGATTAACAAGATCTCCTAAAGTAGTCTTTGGAAGAGTCTGATCAAATCTTATCTGACTTAAAACTACAGCTGGAAGAAACTAAGAGGATCAGTGAAGCTACAACCCTTGATTTGACAAGGAAAGAAAAGGAACATCAAGAGTTGGAAGCAGAAATAATCAAGCTCAGAAAGGAGCTTGAAGAAAGTAGGGAAGAAATAAAAATAAGAAGTAAGTATGAAGGCAACACTGAGGTTTTGGATAAGATGTTGAGAAAACAAAATAAATCCAAAGACACCAGAGGTCTAGGCTTTGAATTTGGTCAAGGTTCAATCTACAAAGGTAAATCTGACAAAGAGATAATGTTCACCTCTTCAATTGAAGGTAAAGAAAAGAAGACATTCATTGTAGGCAAGGATACCGGCAAAAAGACATATGCAAATGTTGTTGGAAGTCAACATCCAAACCGGTATGTAGGAATGAACCGTAGGCCACATTTCATGCATATATATGCAGACCCAAGGAGGAATGTTAGAATTGACCGAGAAGGATTCACCAGATTCAACAACATGAATGGAAGATACCCAATGAGGTAGTTCCATTCAGATATATATCAGACTTTCATGGTTATTGTTACCAGTGTAATAAATTTGGGCACAAAATAGTTGACTGTAGGTTAAACAGTAAACCTTCTATGAAAAATGAAAGTAGAAATTCATTTAATGCACTCTGGGATATGAATGTTGTTTTCTATCAGTGCAATGGATATGGACATAAGAGTTTTGATTGTAGGAAAAACAAACTGGTACCCTACAATAATTTTAAGGATGTTCTTGTTAATGAAAATATAAAATGCTATAACTGTCAAGAATTTGGACACATAGCAAAGTTATGCAAAAACAAGAAGATCAAGAAAATGAAGGAAAATCCAAATCATGAACTGGAAACTGAATCTGAGCTGAATATAGTAGCTGACAAGAAGAAGGAAATCAAACCAGTTTGGGTTGAGAAAGAAAAGGAAAAGGCAGAATTGAGTCTCATAGTGCATACTACCTTGCATGCTGAGAGGAAAAATCTATGGGTGGTAGATAGTGGTTTCTCAAACCATATGATTGGTGACAAAAGGAAATTCATTAAATTTGAAGATTGGAATGGTGGATCAATAAGGTTTGGAGATAATTCCTCCATCAAGATAAAGGGAAAAGGAACACTAAGAATTGATGGGAAACTGAAGGCACATGATGTATACCATGTGGAAGGCCTCAAACATAATCTACTGAGTGTGAGTCAGATGTGTGACAAAGGTTACAAATTCACCTTTGACTCAACCAGTTGCTAGATAAAGAAAGACATCACCGGTAAAGTTATGGAAAAAGGAAAGAGAACTGATGGAAATGTTTATAATCTGAAGGAATGTTATGAGTCCCAATGTATGTTAGGACAAGTAGATCAAAGTTGGTTGTGGCACAGAAGATTAGGCCACATAAATTTTGATAACTTAGTTGCAGTAAGCAAAAAGGAGTGTGTGAGGAACATTCCACTCATCATCAAACCGGTAAAAACATTTTGTGATGAATGTGTAAAAGGCAAGCAAACAAAAGTAAGTTTCAGAACAAAGGAGCACAACACCTCAAAGCCACTTGAAATTATGCATACAGATCTGTGTGATCCAACCAAGACAAGAGCACTTGTTGGTGAAAGATACTTCATGCTCTTCATTGATGAATACTCAAGGATGACATGGGTCACCTTTCTGCAAGATAAATCACAAGCATTTGGAAGATTCAAGATCTTTCAAAAGATGGTGGAAAAGGAAAGTGGGTACCAATTAAAATGCCTAAGATTAGATAGGGGTGGAGAGTTCACATCAAATGAATTTGAAAATTATTGTGAAAAACATGGAATTAGAAGGCAATACTCTGCTCCTAGAATACCAAAGAAAAATGAACAGGACAGTCAAGGAGATGGCCAAAACCATATTGAATGAGGCCAGTCTGTCGGATACTTATTGGAAAGAAGTCATGCATACACCTTGAACAGGGTTCAATTAGGAATAAACATCAAAGTGACACCTTATGAGCTATGGTATGACCAAAAGCCATCAGTCAAATATTTCAAAATATTTGGAAGCAAGTGCTTCATTAAGAAAGATATGGATGGTTTGGGAATTTTTGACTCTAGGAGTGATGAAGGGATCTTCCTTGGTTACTCATCTAACAATGAAGCCTACAAATGCTACAATAAAAGACTAAGAAGAGTTGTTGAAAGCGTCCATGTAATAATTGATGAAGATATGCACAGAGGATCTCAACCACAAGCTAATTGGTATGATGACTCTGGTGATGAATATTATGAAGCTCAGACAGAGACTAAACCAAAGGTAACATCCCATAAGGTTCCCAACTGGTATGTATAGATGAATCACCCAGAAGAGAAAATTTTGGGGAATAAGAATGATGGTGTGTAGACTAGAAGAAGGCTTGCCCAAAATGATGAACAAGTCAACCTATGTCTCATGACTGAAGTTGAAACCAAAATTTTCATTGAGGCTAGCAAGAGACAAGAATGGATGGGTGCCATGGAAGAAGAAATACACTAGATTGAGGAGAACAAGACTTGGGAGTTAGTCCTTAGACTAGAAGACAAAAATATCATTATTACAAAGTGGGTCTACCAGAAGAAAATGAATGAAGAAGGAAAGATTGTAAGGCATAAGGCTAGACTAGTGTGCAAAGGATATTCTCAAGTAGAGGGGATTGACTTTGAAGAAACATTTGCACCGGTGGCTAGATTAGAAGCAATTAGGATGTTTCTAGCTTACTCTACCTACAAGGGCTGTAAAGTATACCAAATGGATGTTAAATCTTCTTTTCTAAATGGAAATTTAGAAGAAGAAGTATACATGGAGCAACCAAAAGTATTTCTGCTACATGATGATGAGACATTTGTGTATCGTTTAAAGAAGGTTCTGTATGGTTTGAAGCAAGCTCCTAGAGCATGGTACTCAAGATTAGATCAGTATCTGAAGGAGAAAGGATTCAAAAAGGGAAGTGTTGACAACAATTTGTACATAAGGAAAGATGGGAATCACATGATTATTGTGATTGTGTATGTAGATGACATGATATTTGGAGGCAACAAGGATACTCTCTGCAAAGAGTTTGCTGATCAGATGCAATCATAATTTTAAATATCGATGCTTGGTGAATTGACTTACTTCCTTGGATTATAGATAATACAGAAAGATAAAGGAATCTTTATCTCGTAGGTCAAGTATGCAAAGGAGATGCTGAAGAAATTCCAACTGGAAGATTGCAAACCGGTAAGTACTCCCATGGTGACCAGTAGCAAATTGAGTAATAATGATGAATCACCGGTAGTGGATCAGACTCTGTACAGATCCATGATAGGCAGTCTACTGTATCTGACTACTTCAAGACTGGATATAGTTCAAGTAGTATGCATGGTAGCCAGATTCCAAGTTGCAACAAAGAAGTCACACATGAATGTTGTTAGCAGAATTTTTAGGTACCTACAAGGAATGCTCAACTATGGTTTGTGGTATCCTAAACAGGGAGATTTTATCTAGAAGCATGCACTGATGGCGATTGGGCAGGATGCATTGATGATAGAAAGAGCACAAGTGGTGGTCTTTCTAGGTGACCGGTTGGTCTCTTGGCATAGCAAGAAGCAAGACTCAATCTCCTTATCCACTGTTGAAGTTGAGTACATTGTTGCTGCCACATGCTGCTCTTAAGTGCTTTGGATGAAGCAGACCCTCAAAGATATATAGGTAGACATCACTGAACCGATTCTCATCCAGTGTGACAATTCGAGTGCAATCAACATAGCAAAGAAACTGGTCATGCATTCCAGAACAAAACACATTGCAATCAAATACTACTTCCTCATACAGAAGATTGAAGGACAAGAGGTAAGGATGGACTATGTTCCTACTGGTGCACAAGTAGCAGACATTTTCACAAAACCACTACCGGTAAGCATGTTTGAGTACCTCCAACACAAGTTGGGAGTTGTATCATCTGCATAGGAAGGTTTATGCGGCTCAGGGGGAGAATGGTATGGATCAAAGGGGGAGTACACAAGTACCCTTTGTCATTATGTCAAAGGGGGAGAAATGTACCAGTATGGAGTGGATTGTGAGAAGTTGACATCAATGCTAAACGGGGAGATTGCTGGAATTTGGGCACTAAGTTGTTATTGATGTCAACCAGTGGAGATTGAGTATGGAGGATAGTTGCTTATTCATGATGAAGAGGCAAAATGTTAAAAGTTGTCTCACACCACTAGAAGTAAAGATGTGCAACTGGTACAGGATGCTATACCGGTTAACAAAAGAAGAGCACTCTACTTGCAAAGGGTTTTATTGGTATGTGTTTGCCAGACTGACTACATGTTGGTAGGTCGTGTCTTGATTGATGTGATGCCATGTGAAGTTGAGGTGGCAAGTAGGGTGTGGTTGGTGAAGCTTCATCGACAGGGTTGATGAAATAGATAATCGCCATTAATGAAGGATCCACAAATCATGTGATTGCATCAGACTTATTGCGGCTCAAGGAAAAAGGAATGACAGAGGAAGATTAGGGAGTAGTTGGCGCCTGGATTGAAGCAAGAAGATTAGATTGAAAGAATACCTTGAGAAGGAAACAACAGAGATATTAATAGTAGTTTCATAGATGTAGATCGATATAATGGATTGTGTTTTCCTTATCTAAAAAACATGTTTTAAAATGTGTGGAAATGGTGAAGATGAATAAATGGACATCAACTTGATCAAATTGTGTACGATCTGATTGGATTTGGTTTGACTCATAGATGGTGAGGAAACCCTAACCGTCAAAATTTTGAATTGCATTTTGGCGGGAAATCACCTGATAAGAGATAAGAGCTCTAGACAGAATTAGGTGATGATGTGAAGATTGTAGAGTGAAGAGAAGAGAGAGGAAGCAAGGAGAAAACTGAAGAAGGAGATCTGAGGAAGTTGTAGAGTGAGAGAGAGCAAGGAAACTGGTGAGAGGATTCTATTCTACTGGCAGTATCATAGTTAGGCAGTTGAACTTGACCGGTAAAGTGTGGAAGAGCAGACAACATCCCAGTGTGATACAATGTGTTGAGAGAGATTGTATGTGAAAGGAAGAGAAAGATAACAAAAAGTCATTTGACTCAAAGAGTTGTAGAATTCATTTGTAGCAAGAAGCCTTAATAGTATTAGAATAGTATTTCAATATACATCACCAAGTTCGAGCTTGGTGCAGTGGTTGGTGCTCCTTGGGTTGGTGCCCATAATCTTCGTAAGTTGGTATTTTTTCCAATGAGGTTGGATTGGAGCAGTAGTCTCTAGTAGCTCTTCTCATCGAGGTTTTTCCCATATTGGGTTTTCCTCATAAATTTGGTGTTGTGAATCTCTTATGTGTGAATGATCCTTTTTTGTTTTTCTCTCTTGCCTTACTAGTATGACTGTTTAGTGTCTAAGGAGTTAATTGATTATTGGAAAGAAGATCGGTAAAGATAGAAAAAAGGGGTTGGAAACCACTGATTCACCCCCCTCTTAGTGGTATTATGTGTTCAATAGATGTACCAATAGCCTTCTTCATAGTAATTCTATCTGCCCATAAAGCTAGCTTGAGATTTTGATCCCAAGATCTCTTATTCTGCTCAAAATCTTCTTAATGATGTTCAGAAGGCTTTTGTTGCTTGATTTTGCCTAATCATTGCCCTGTGGGTGGTACAGCGAGGAATATGACATGATAATTCCATAGCTTGCACAAAATTCTATAAATTCCTCTGACCTGAAGCACATAGCATTGTCCATAATCAACTTCACAGGCACACCAAACCATGTTAATACATTACCCATTAAAAATTCAATAACAACTTTACTAGTTTCCCATTTGGTAGGTAAGGCCTCAATCCATTTTGTAAAATAATCATGGCCACCAAGATCCACCTGTGACCTTGACTTGATTTTTCTGTTATCTCTCCAATGAAGTCCATGCCCCATTGAACAAAAGGGGCCTCAACTGTAATAGGGTTAAGTGGCAAGGCACCGACATACTTCAATTTGGAAGCAAATTTCTGACAAGGGTCACATTTCTGGACATACTTGTGGGTATCTTTAAACAAGGTAGGCCAGTAGTATCCTGCCCTGATTATTTTGCCAGTAGTTTTCTTTGTTGAATAGTGACCTCCACATACTCCATTATGCATCTCTGTCAGCACCTTTTGAGCTTGGGAATCATCTAAACACATCAATAACGCCCCATCTTTGTTTCTCCAATATAGGTCTCCCTGAACGAGAACATATTTTTGTGACTTCAACTTTAGTGTTCTCTTATGATTGTGGGTCATTCCTTCTAGACATGCTGCATTTTTTAAGAAATGCACAATTGAAAAAACTCTGAATACCATGGTTGTATTTCAATAGTAGTGACCATAACCTCTTCAGTTTCAATGTTGTTGATGTCAATGCTAGCAAGATTTGATTCAGTCATTATTTTGGCAAGGCCCAATCCTCTTACCAATTTGGTGATCTTGATCTCAAGATCAAACTCTTGTATCCTATTTATCCACCTGCACCTTTTACCAGTAACTTCAGATGGATAAAATATCTTTAATAGCTGCATGTGGGACATAAGCAACTACTCTTGCATTTACAAGATAAGTCTTGAATGCTTTAAAGGCCTTGACCAAAGCATATGCATGTTTTTCCATAATTTTGTATTTCAACTCAACAGCCTCTAGGGATCTACTATAAAAAGCAATTGGATGTGCATACCCTTCATCATCCTTTTGAAGCAAAAATGTTGCTATTGTATGGTAAGAAGCAAAGGAAAATAGTGAAAAAGGCTTATTGTAGTGAGAAGATTTTAGCACTGGGGCTTCCTAAATAGCCTTTTTAATCTTGTCAAAGGCCTGTGTTGCTTCCTCATCCCAAGAAAACTTAGCATCCTTTTTCAGTAGCTTAACAATAGGCTTAACAATCTTGGCAAAGTTGGCTATAAACCGTCTGACAAAATTCACCTTACTCAAGAAGGACTGAATTCCTTTAACATTCCTTGGTTGAGGCACATTTTTAATAGCCTCAATTCTCTTAGGGTCAATCCTAACTCTTTCCTTGGAAACAATATGTCCTAATATCTTTTCTTCAGTTACAACAAACTGGCATTTTTTGGGATTTAGAGACACACCAAATTCCAAGGCCCTGTAAAATATTTTTTCCAAATGACCATAGTGATCATCTGCCTTCTTTGAAAAACATGTAAGATCATCCTGGTAAACAGCCATTATGATGTTAATAAATTATTTGAAGGCTACATCCATAGCCCTCCGAAAAGTTGCCCCAACATTCTTTAAACTAAATAGCATCCTTACATAAACATAGGCTCCCCAAGGGGTCATAAAAATAGTCTTGAACTGCTCAGACTCTTTTACTAATACCTAATTATAACTGGAGAATCCATCCATCATTAATAATAAGTCACAACTAGTTACCCTTTATAGCATAGCTTCCATGTTTGGCAATGAGTAGTTGTCCTTAAGAGAAGCGACATTCAAATTCCTAAAATCTACACAGAGCCTTATGTCCCCATTCTTATTACTGATAGGAACCAGATTGGATACCCATGATGAATGCCTTATAGGCTTTATATTTCCCCCTTCTCTCAGCTTAGTCACTTCTTGTTGCATTTTGGGTTCCAGGAGTGGGTTAATAGGTCTTTGCTTTTGTCTGAAAGGCTTAGCATTAGGATGCAGGGGTACTTCATCCTGAAATAAATCTTGTCTATATGCCTTCAAGTCATCATAAGACCAAGCAAAAACATGTTTTTATTTTTTTTTTAAATTAAATGAAGTTAGCCTTGATATGGGAAGGCAAACTTTTCCTAATATACACCAACTTAGGGTATTACTCTGTCCCTAAGTTTACCTCTTCCAGTTCTTCCAGCTTAGTAGATGACTTCTGGTGTAAATGACTGTCACTATAGTTGAACATACCCTCTAGTTTCACTAGTCCTCTGGGTATCTCATTAGTTTCTAGTTGAACTATGTCATTTCCAAAAATTGTTTCTTTCTCATCTACTACTTCTACCAATGCATTACAATCGATTTCATGACCTTCATATTCATCAATGCACTGTACAAACCTCAATATATCATCATCACTTTTAAACACCTGTCAGTTATACACATTGTCTAGAATAGCAGGTCTGGCCTTGATTGCAACTATTGATACTCCAGTTAGTGTTACATCATCATTTTTCAATGCAACATTAGCTAAGAAGTCTGTCATAATGTTTTTTGACCTTTCAATCCAATCAATTGAAAATGCATCATAGTACTCAATCACATCCCTAACAACATGTTTATACCTTTTTAACATGTCATTCTTAGATGAATATTTTGATCTTATCTGAGAGACCACAAGTTCTAAATCTCCAAAGACTCTTAACAACCAAATCTCATGTTTCTTGGCAATTTCCAACCCCAATAATAAGGCCTCGTACTCAATTGTATTGTTTGTGTATTGAAAAGCCAATAGAAAGGGGTATTTAAAAGTAATACCATCAAAGTACATCTGCCATAGGCCTTCCTATTGAAATTCCAATTCATTAACAATAGGGTCTGTATTTTTTAGCTGAGGCTGAATTGGTTCAATTCTAAAGTTTGTCAAGGTCCACATAAATCATGCAATTAAGAATGTTAGGATCTATTTTCTTGATGACCCTTGGGGCATGCGGTTCTCTATATAATTTCCCCTGATTTCCATTCACTGGGATAGTTGCATATGAGAGGTCTAGTTGGACATTTCCTCCAACTGTTGCAGCCCATTGTCTAGATAAAAGCATCCCATAATGGGGCTTGGTGTCGGTTACTATGACATCCATCTTATAGGTGGCCTCAGGGAATGCTGCTATTTTCACTTCTACATCTTTCATTGTACCCACAATAGGTACTTCTATGTCATCCATAGCATAACACTTCCCATACAAGGTATTTACTGACAATCCCAACTCTTTCATGACCCCATATGGCATCACATTTGCAGCAGCACTAGAATCTATCATACAATTTTTTATTAGTCTATTGTTGACTAATAATGTCACATAAAAAGGATCAAATTGAGAAGGTTCCTGAGTAATTGTTGTTCCCACATAAATTTATGGGATTTTTTGCTCTTGATCCATTTTATCCTTTCTAGTACCTTTAGGTGAAGATGCATCTGTATCTGATATACTAGAAAGTAGAGAAAACGTTGTTGGCATTCTACACTCTTATAAGAATAGTTGATGTTTCCATTGATGGAAACCAACTGGCAAGTCACCGGCAATTGGTTTCTACATGCCTGACATCACAAACTTCACACACCGACAGACACTGGTACCGACAGGGACTTCACTAGTATTTAGATTACATCGGCAACAAGCATACCGACACTCCAGCCGACATAGGATAAAGTTTTGTTTATATGAATTTTTTTGTAAATGTAATTATCTTTTGTAAGCCGACATGGTATATTGTAAAAGACTCATATATGTATGAGATCTTATAAGTCATTTTGGTGTGTGATGAGACATTTTTATTGTTTAAGGTGATATAGTTGACAACAAAGGTTTTGGTTATTGACTGAGCTTAAACCGATACTGAACCTGGCATTAGAGATATTATTTTGAGCAATACATTGTATTGGATTTGATAATCCACTTTTGTAGTTAGTGTGACTCTTCATTAAGCAATGAGCTCTAGGCTATTGGCCTTCCTGCATGTGCATGCCCCTATTGTAAGTAGTATTTATTCATTGGCCAGTGAGTAAATATTGTGGGTCACAAATCCCATCGAGGTTTTTCACACACCGGGTTTCCACGTTAAAATATCTTGTGTTATGGTGTGTTTCTATGTTGTCTCTATTATTTATGTTTACTACATTAATTCTTATTTACCGATACACTGTTTTGAGATACAAAGTTATAAATAAGTTTAAATATTCTGCTAACCGGTTAGACACTGATTCACCCCCCCCTCTCAATGTCTTTGGGACTGTCATTGAATCTAACAATTGGTATCAGAGCTTGGTCTTCTATTTGAAAAAGCTTAACAACTTGAGGGATATTCTGACACTGGTACAGATGGAGAACTTAAGAAAATAGTTGGAAGGAGCTCTTGAATATTTTGATGCAGAAAAATTGAAGAATATCAAACTTGAAGATGATCTGAGGACTACAAAGGAATTTATTAAAGGACTTCAAGAAAATCTGGTTATAGCACAAAATAAGAGAAAGGAACTTCATGAGAAGATGCAGAATGATGATGATGAAAAAGACACTCTTAGAGACATTGCAAATAAGTTGAGACAAGAAAACAATAATATGAAGAATGAAATGCAAGATATGACTATGAGCTTATGTAAGGCTATTGAAGATAGAAAGAATAATGAAGAAGACTTGGCTAGGAGACTTAATGATGCTGGAAATGAAAATCTGAGACTTGGTCATGAAAATGATATGCTAAAGACAGATCTGATTCACATGCAACATGATAAAGATGAGCTTGTGAGACAAGTTGGAATTCTGGAAAATGAGTTGGCTACCGCAAATAAACACAAAGACAAATTCAAGAAAAGTTCAGAAGAACTTGATGACATTCTTAAAAGATAGAAACCTGATGGAGATACAAATGGACTTGGATTTGAACATGGAGAAAGTTCCGGTACTGCAAATAATCAAGATCGCAACAAACTGGTAAGACAACCTAATGCTTATAAATTTAATGGGAAATGTTTTAACTGCAACAAGTATGGTCACAAAGCAAATCAGTGTAGATTCAGAAATAATCAGAATAAAAACTCACCCATCGGTCAATGTTCCAAATGCAACCAAGTTGGTCATAATTCAGAAAATTGTAGAATGAATGTGAAATCCTATGTTTGTGGAAGATTTGGGCATTTATCTAATCAATACAGATCACAAACTGGTCAAGGATATGGAAAGGCTATTCAGAGGAATAATGTAACTTGTTATGCATGCAAAAAGATTGGACATATTGCAAAATCCTATAGAAGCAATAATGCACCGATGAACAACAAAGGACCTAGTCTAAAGGCCAAAGAAAAGGTAGATGAAGTAAAGCAAGAATTTTCAAAACAATGGATTAAGAAGAGTGATCAGAAAACTGATGAAACTATCTCTGCATTGGTAAAATAGAGTAATCCTCCATTGGTAGGAGATTCTTCATCAAACTAAGGAATAATCCATAGGGGGTATTTCAGCAAGTTGAAGATCATACATTCTACCCTCAGTTGATGGTGAGAAGATACATTTCTTTTTAACCGGCAGATATGTTAAGTTTTCACTTAACCGGTGAGCATTTAATGTGGTTGTTGAAAGATATTTCATTGTATAACATCAAAGAACCCTCATTTTGAACTCACTGAGCATTCAAATATTCAGAGAGCACGAAACTGAGCAAAGGCATAGGTGAAGCTGCGAAGTGATTTTTTAGGCATTCAAAATTTTGGTTAAGAGGTGTTTATCTTTGAAATGGCATCCTCATCTTCTATTCTTGAGTTTATTTCAAACCCTACCATTGTGGAAAACGTCAAATGCCCTAGACCCGTATTTAAGATTATCCCCAAGATTGCAAAACAGGATGATTCTATTAGAGCTTTTTCAAAAAAATTGAAGGGTGTAGCATTTGCTGAAGACCCTAGAATCTAAATACATTGCAACATAGAAAAACTACGGACTGGGGATCTAAATAAAATATTCAATGAGGTTATTATTGATAGAAATGGTGTAATCAAACCTAAACATAAAATTGTGCAAGACTTAGGCTTTATAGAGATTCAGAACATTCCCAAATTTCCAAAGGAAGTTGTCAAACTTGTATTGAGCAGAGTCCATGGAGAATTCATGTGATTAGAGTCAATCTGCAATATAACTAAGGATGCAATTAAGGCAATTATTGGTTTACCTTCAACCAGTAGTAGGCTTGATAAAACCAAGAAGATACCTAACAGAGGAGTTATGGATTTAACCGGAGCCACATATGATAGCAGGTCCCTTAGAGTGAATGATGTTAAGGACATAAATGTGAGATATGTGAGTATGGTACTAGGTTAAAAAACAACTCATGCAAATAAACTAAATTATGTTTCTAGCCTAAGTATTCACAGTGCATATGAGATGGTGAACAATAATGTTAAGATTGATGTGTGTGAAAGGCTTAAAGATGAATTAATTGCCAACCTAAAGAAGATTAAGGGAGACAAGAAAGGTACTTTCCATTTTGGAAACCTTCTAGTATGCCTAATGCTATACTTTACCAAGGAGATACCCGACATAGGTCACAAGGATTTTGGTTATGACATCCCAGTAGGAAGACAGTTACAGGAAACTTTCACCGGTATGGGCACTGATAGTGTTAAAAACGTCACAGACTACTTCAAAACATTTCAATCTAAGATGAGAGCAAGAGAGAGACTACCACAAAGCATAATTGACAAATATGACAAGGAAATCTGTTTTGTGATTAAGAGAGATGAAACTTGGATGGAAGTAATAAGACCTAGAAATATTTGGGTTACTGAGATGGGTTATGAGGTAGACCTATCTATTCTGGAAACATATGCTAAAGCTCTACTTGATGCACCGAGAGAGCCATCTGAGAAATTCTTTGGAAATGCAGAAACTATAGAGAGCAATATATCTATGTAGAAAAGAACAAAAAGAAGAGAAAAAATTATCAGAGATGCCTCCAAGAAGGTCAAGGAAATCAAAGAAAATATCATGAATATCAGTGATATATCAGCAAGTGAGCTTGAATGACTGCAACTTGAAGAACATGTTTCACTAGTTGTAACATCCTCTGATACTAACAGTGGTAAGGCTGTTGAGTTTAAAAGAGTAGAAATGAAGAGAAAACCCTCACCAGTACCCTCTCGTTCACCTAAGAAAAAAAAAACACTAAGGAAGAAGCAGCAAGCAGTTAGGGAACTGAAGAAGAAACTTACACCTAAGAAGAAACAGACATCGGTTACTCCCACACTGGATGATTTATTGAATGAGATTACAGAGGAAGGTAATTTGTCTAATGTAAATAAATCGTATAATTATTCCAATGATTCTGACAAAAACACCATTGAAGAAAGCATTATCTTACACTTGGACATTTATAAGAAAGTTTTGATAGAAGTGATTGATGAATTACCAAATGATTTATACATGAGATTAGAAGCTAAAAGGCTATCTATAATGGAACTAGACAAAAAGTTGAAAGTTAAAGCACTCTTAGTTGTGCATCCGATAAATTCTAAGGAAGAAATAGACGAGTTTATTTATGAAGCTAACTGGTTAGTATTTGTTAGTGGACACCGACAAGTGAGCCTGATGGTTGGAAGGGTAAAAGAAATTGCAGATGAGACTACAGATAAATGGGATATATTATTTGTAGAGAAGGAAAAGAAATAGGAAAGAAGCAGACCTAAAATGGAGAAAACATTCAAAGTATATCAAAAGGACAAAGGTAAAGGTAAAGTAGGTGGTGTACCCTCCATAAAAATAACAGATAACATTCCTCCACCAACCCAGGACACCCCTCCTTTAGCTCCTTCATCACCAGTTCATTTAGCTAAGACACTAGATATAGCTACTCAAGGTTTAACACATGATGATACTAACCCTGAGTCAGAGATACTCTTTACCATGAATGTAGATACTCAAGAGGTAAACATTGTTGTGGATAAATAAACTTCAAAGGTTAAGGAAGACAGTGTTGAGGACAGCAAGATTTCAGAGACTGAGATACCAACACACACAGTAGACTCTTAGGAGACTGAGATATTATCTCAAACAGAGCAATCGAAGATTGAGAAAATAGAGGATAAGACAACTAGCACAGGGCCACTAGAATTTGAGCAACCGGCAGTGGTACTGACAGAGAAACCATCTGAGGCAGAGGTTCATGTTGAGTCTGTAACACTGGTAGTAGAAAAGAACCCTAATCAGAATGAGAAACTAGTAAAGGTAGAAGTACAGACATAGACAGATCCACCGGAGGAAAATACAAGTAAAGTGGATGCATCTGATGGAAATAAAGAGGATATAGTGAAGGTGATTGGTTAGACATTTGTTGAGAAGAAACCTATAGCATAACCAAGCATATCTACAAGTGAATTCAGACCTACCAATATTACAAAGGTACTTTTGGATTCAATTAAAAGGATTACTAATTGCAATGCCTTATAATTTAAGGCAATTGATAACACATTACCTATTCTAAAGATGATTTCATCCAATTTTAAGATAGATCACATTAATGATTCTTTAGGGAAATTGGACACATTGTCCAAATTTATTATTGATAATGTAATAACTATAGATAAGGTGAATGAGGATACCATAAAGGAGAGAGTTGACAAAGAGAAGAATACATTCTTTGAAAACACAATAAAGAAATGTATTGATCGCGTGGATACACTTTTACCGATACTCAATTCTACAATTTTGGATTATAAGAAGTTATATAGGGAAGCATGTAAACCTCGCTGTTTGATAGAGGACATTGATGAGGAGATCAAAAAGACACAAAAGGAAATTGATGACATTGCAGATAATATTATAGGTTCATCCGTACTTATATTAGTTTTTGAGCAGGAAATGGTAGTTTTTGAGGAGAAGTTAGAAAAACTTGAGAAAGAGAAGGCAAGAATAAGGTCTAATGCCCGAGAACTAAAGGATAAACTTGGTCTGAGGCTGCATAATCTTATTACTCAGAGAGGTGAAATATCTAAGGCAACAGTTCAAGGAGAACGATCACCGGAGCAACAAATGCACTATCTCACTGGTATGATCTAGCAGACTGAGGTAACTCTTACAAACAGTAACAAGTTTATGTAGAGTTTGAATATGATTTTGGTAGACATCTTTCAGATTGTAACCAACTAGTTATAGACTTTGAGGTAGCATTTTTGTACTCTTTTGATTATTTATGACATCCTTTGTCATTTATGTCAAAGGGGGAGTAGTGGTGAGAAAAATACATGTACAAAGGAGATCACTTGCTCAAGGGGAGCACATATTTTTGGATTTCAATTTTTGGATAACAATTTTGATTTTTCTCATGAGTGTTGCCATCAATGCCAAAGGGAGAGATTGTTGGCATTCTACACTCTTATGAGAATAGTTGATGTTGTCATTGATGGCAACCAACTAGCAAGTCACTGACAATTGGTTTCTACATTCCTGATATCACAAACTTCATACACCAGCAGACACCGGTATTGATAGGCACTTCACCAAAATTCAGATTACATTGGCAATAAGCATACTGGCACTCCAGCTAACATAGGATAAAGTTTTGTTTATATGAATTGTTTTGTAATGTAATTATCTTTTGTAAGCCAACATGGTATATTGTAAAAGACTCATATATGTATGAGATCTTATAAGTTATTTTGGTGTGTGATGAGACATCTTTACTATTTATGGTGATATAGTTGATAGAAAAGGTTTTGGTTATTGATTGAGCTTAAACCGATACTGAACCTGGCATTAGAGATGTTGTTTTGAGCAATACATTGTATTGGATTTGATAATCCACTTCTGTAGTCAGTGTGACTCTTCATTGAGTAGTGAGCTCTAGGCTGTTGGCCTTCCTGCATGTGCAGGCCCCTATTGTAAGTAGTATTTATTCATTGGCCAGTGAGTAAATATTGTGGGTCACAAATCCTACCGAGGTTTTTCCCACACCGGGTTTCCTTGTTAAAATATCTTGTTTTATGGTGTGTTTCTATGTTGTCTCTATTATTTATGTTTATTGCATTAATTCTTATTTACCGGTACACTGTTTTGGGATACAAAGTTATAAATAAGTTTAAATATTCTGCTAACCGGTTAGACACTAATTCACCCCCCCTCTCAGTGTCTTTGGGACTATCATTGAATCTAACAAACATGGCTTCTCTGTGTTCTTTTATTTTTAACAGCTTTATTGGTGGTACTATAACTTTCATCTAGGTTAGAGCCAGAGTCATATCAAATGCAAAATTAATGTTTGACTCAGTATGGGCTTTAACCTTCTCTGCCTTTTGATGACTTGTTTTCTTATCAGTAGCAGTCTCAAATGAATTACCATTCACACTAACTTCTTCATGTTTCCCCAAAGTGTTGGACTGGTCCTTTTTAGCATGGCCATCTTTGGCAGAAGTATTACTATTAGCCACCCTTTTCTGAAAAAAAATCTTTAATAAACATGGAATGAGGCTTAGCTTGATTCTCATCTTTCTTGCTACTTCTCAGATTATAATTATGTCTTAGCTATTGCAGCTTTGGTGAGGTTCTTGACTTCTTCCTCACTAGGCCTTCTAAGATGAACTTTTTCATCCTTAATTGTCACCATATTTAAGGTAGGATGCCAATCAATTGTTAATTGCCCATGGAAATTTGCATTGCTTCTTAATGCATCATACTCACTTGCTTCATCTTGTGAAGACTCATAATCACTTTCAACAATAGTTTCAAACATATTTACTGCAGGCTTATCATCATTGTGATATCCCAATTCACCCTCACTCCTCATAGATTCATTTAAAACCTAAGCCACAACACATTGGAAAGGGGAATGTGGTCCATCACATGTTGCACACCAAGGAGTATTTTCCATATTATGTACATTTCCACCTTTTAAAGGGTCAGGAGTATCATGATTCTATGTACTTCTTGTCTTGTCTTGCACAGGTTTGTCATCTTTCCAGGTAGTGTTATATGACATATCATGTAACCTAGCAGGCCTATCTTACCAATAGTAGTGAGCTTTATCATTCTTACTCACCTTTGCAGTGAGGTCTTTCATAGTAGTCATCATTTTCTCAATCTTATCCTCTTCTTTAGAGGCTTTATTTGGTTGTGGCTTTTGCTCTTGCCACAATCTGCCATCAATTCTTCTTCCCACTTTGCCTGATGCTTTCCTATTACTTTCCACATTTATTGCAATTCTAAAAGCATCCCTTAGACTGTGTGCGTTTTTATCTTTGGGGATATAGGCCATCTTTGGGTCAAAGGCATTATAATAGGTGGTTAGACATACATTTTCATCTAGCCTCATCACTTGAAATAATCTATGCATTACCTTTTGGAACCTTGCATTAAATTTTGTGACAACCTTGTTATCAGATTTTTAGATATTATTAAATTCATTGAGCATGAAGCTCACATTTGTCTTGTCCCCATACTGCTCTTGAAAGCCATTATTGAATTCTTCCCAAGAACTTATTCTATCTACAGGCAACCCTCTGTACCAATCCTAGGCATCTTCAACTAAAGATTGCACAAAAAATTTCATGATCACATCCTCGTTTGCAATCTCATAATCATTAATCATATCACCAAAAGAATTCAGATGCTCCTCTACACTTATGGCATTATTTCTAGCAAATTTTTGAAGTTTGTCCCTCATTTCAATAGGGACATGATTTGGATAACTTGGAATCCCATCAAAGAAAAGTTGTCTATACAATTCCACATTGATGGGTCTTCTTTAGAACTGGTTACCAACACAATTATTCCCTACATTCATTCTTGAACTTGGACCACCAACTCGAGAAACTTGGTTATTCTGGTACAAGAGGTATTTGATTTACTGGAGCAGCATTAAAAGAAAAGGCAGGGTTATTTTGGTTAACAGGGGCATATTGGTTCAAAGGTGGAATAGTATTCATGGGAATGGTTGGTTGAGTTTTCATTACAGAGTGTAAATTATGTTGAGGTATATGTTTACTCTGATCTGTTGAAGGGAAAGTTATAGGAGGGGATTTTAGGTAGTCAATTTTTCTTCCGACTTTGGCATTAGTTGCTTCTAATTCAGCTTTCTGCAATTCCTTCTACAAATTGTTCTTCTCTTTTCTCATCTTCTTTATTTCAACTTCATGCAAGGATATTCTATGAGGTACCCTCTCACTTCCTGATATTACATCTGTAGTTTTAGAACCAGCTCCAATCTCTACAACCTTTTGTTTTCCCTTGTCAGCACAGACTTTGGTAGGTTGTGGATCACTGTGAAGCTCCCTATTAGTTTGCACAACAACTTTGGGTGCAGAACTAATTTTGGTAGGCAAATTCTCTCTGATAACAAGGCCCTCTTCTTTACTTATAGGCTCTTCTTGAGTGAATAATTCAAGATCTGCAATCTGTCTTAACAACCTATCTCTCTCAATAAGTCTTGCCTTAGTTTCGTTTTCCTTCTCCATCTCCTTTTGTTTTCTTAAGGAGATTAACTAATGGACTCTATTATTAAGAGCCTTTATTTCTTGGGAAACTTCATCAGGGTCTAGAAAAATTTCCTCTGAATCTGATATATTAATATGGTCAATATCAATCAAACTCACATTCCCATCTACAGTTCGGGGCAAAGAATGTACCCTAACATTAGAGATATTCCTATCTCTCCCATAAATGCCAGTATGAGACAATCTTTGATGAAAAGTTTGAATATCCTAATTATTACCAAACAAATCTGTATGAAAACCCATAATTTCTTGTTCAGAATCATGAGATGATGTATTAGAATTTGCATACACTAGTCGACCAGAGGACTTACCTGTATGGCTGCCTTTCTATCTCCATGAAGCATTAATTGGTTCATGTATAGTTGTTTCTCTCTAGCCCTTTCGGACCGGTTCAGGCAATCCTCCCTGCAACTTCTCTTGAGGATTCTTATTCATGTAGGACCTAGTGTTCCTTCCTCTCTGCATTATGTGAACTTCCTTGAAGTGATCTATGATCTATTCAAGAGCACTGGTTTTTTTTAATTTTTAGAGTCGCCACCCAATTACTTGGGAATTTAAAAAATTTTAAGCACAATAAATCACTGACAGGAGACTGCGGAATGAGAACGCTACTCTTAGAGAAATATTTGAACAATGCAATGATGGACAAAGAGTATTACAGGGACACAGGTAAATGCAGATTTGGTAACCTTTCACAAAGATCATGGGAAATTAGATTTGAACAATTTTATGTGATATGAGCTTTGATCTGCATTATAAGACATATTACGACTCTCCCCAACAAAGTTGCCAATTCTTGTTGGTCTCAATTTCTGATTACTTTGTTTTCTCTCTAAAATCCTTTGCCTCTTTTCACAAAAGAAGAGAACAAAAAGAATTGGAAACAAGACAACAATTAACAAGGTTTACAAGGAAACCCCCTATACTTCAATCTTGACAAAGCTTAGGTGGGTATACCCACTTGTGACTACTTTCTACAATTTAGTAGATGATTTACAGAAAACTAGTGCAAATTTCTGCAAACCTTTTCACTTCAGTGCAACCGA
Source organism: Cryptomeria japonica (assembly GCF_030272615.1). Lineage (NCBI taxonomy): Eukaryota > Viridiplantae > Streptophyta > Pinopsida > Cupressales > Cupressaceae > Cryptomeria > Cryptomeria japonica. The sequence continues at coordinate 407,692,790 of NC_081405.1, read as the reverse complement.
GCATGAATGAAAGATTTATTTTCATTGTAAAGGATCACAAAGAATGTCACGAACACTAGCAACTTAAACCCATGCCTTATCTGGGCCTCAGAGTCATCAAAATCAAGTTAAAATTTGACAATAGAATTCAGATACATATCACCACTTTGATCTACTAAATCTATATATGCCTGACATATATAAACTCTCAACCTATGCTAGACCCAGTCATCAAATTCATGTAAATTTACTAATTATCAATGAAGATGAATTAAGTATATTTAATTCTCCTCCTTGAGGAAAAGACCTAAAAAATTCCCATCATTTGCCTTGCAAATCATCTAACTAAACAATCCTTGACCATTTAATCAAAATGATAACCAGCACACAAACACAAAGACAACACAAATCATGGCTCAAAAAATATTTTGATTGTATATTACTATTTTCTCATCAAAATTTTACATAGACATAATGATGATTTAAAATGCCAAAACAAAAGCCTGCATATATTTTGCTAGAGCTTCGATACAAAAATTTTGTGATCCTTTTCTAGGTAGTCTTGGTATCCATTTATAAAAATTGGATACAACAAGCTTCAGACTTCCCTAGAATAATATTCCTATCCTAACCATAATTCCCCCCAAATGTTACATTGATTACAAAAATACAATTGAAGTAGGAGCATAACCGATTAGTTGTCTAGCTGGAAAATGGCCAACTGACTTCTCAATATTTGCAGATCAGGTGCCAGGTGTCTTTAATTCTTCAAAATTTTAGTTACCCAAAAAATTTGTTGCAAGAACTAACCACTTCAGGTTGCCTGTGAACTGCCACATGCTAGAGCGTTGGTAGGATCTTCCTGTGCTTCTATCTCTTTTATAACATATTTTCTTTCCCATACCTTGAATGTATCATCATCAGGCCAAGAGAAGCTAGTAATTTTTTCTTCAGTTTATTCAAACTTTTCCATGTTTCCCTTAACTATTTAACTTCCTTCTCCAAAAAGACAAAATGTGATTTTATTTTCTCAATTTCTTCAATAGTTTGAATAAATAAAGAAGTATCATCTATATTTATAATGTTATTTATTCTCTTAGACAACCTATGACCTAGCTCCCCAAGCCATACTTCTTTATCTTTCAATTTACTGACACTTAAAAAACCTCCAAGAAATAATTCAAAATTTTCATTTGCGTACTCTTTTCGGTACAAGTTTGCCCTCCTTTCTATGTTGACTCTTTTCGCTGCAAACCTAGACAAACCTTTTACTAATTCATAAGTAGATTTGATAGTATCATCAACACCTACTTCTTCCTGGGATAAATATTATATGGATTCTAATTCCACCTCTCTAGCAGTCCACTTATCCAAAATTGGCTCCAAAGTGGCCTTTTTTTCTTTCAAAGAACCCAAAAGAGTCAATATTATTTTCATGTTTATATAAACAATTGCTTCTTCAACAGTATCAGCAAATTTCAAAATGGTACCCCTGACCTTTTCCTCATATTTGTTTGCAAAAATTTCTTGAGTCTGCTTCAATTTCTCCATCTCATCTTGAATGTTCTCAGCTGATTGGAAACTAGAAGTCATGGGGGAAGGAGGGAATTCAAT